>NW_020897691.1:17558817-17851903 GCF_003984885.1 Neopelma chrysocephalum
GGGAAGGGAAGGGAAGGGAAGGGAAGGGAAGGGAAGGGAAGGGAAGGGAAGGGAAGGGAAGGGAAGGGAAGGGAAGGGAAGGGAAGGGAAGGGAAGGGAAGGGAAGGGAAGGGAAGGGAAGGGAAGGGAAGGGAAGGGAAGGGAAGGGAAGGGAAGGGAAGGGAAGGGAAGGGAAGGGAAGGGAAGGGAAGGGAAGGGAAGGGAAGGGAAGGGAAGAGAAGGGAAGGGAAGGGTAAATGATTGAGGAATTAGAAATCTAAGCGCTCATAACTGACCTTGCAACAGTGACTGAAGAGTGATTCATCACAATTTCTTTTTGGAACATCTCAGTAGAAATGTAGCAAGTACCTGGTTCAAAATGAACAAAAGGACATATTTCTAACATAATGAATTGTTAAATCATGCACTACTGAATGCCATGGATGGTAAGAAGTTGCATAGGCTCAAAAGTTATTGGATGAATTCCAAGAAAAAAAGTAAATAATGTCATAGCAAATGCAAAGATATCCTCTCTGTTTTGAGAAGTCCCCAAGAGAAAACCTATGGAAACCAGAAGAAAATCTGAGGAAGCACTGCTCATGCTTATCCTGCTACTATTCTGTTACCAACAGCATCTGCTATTGATCAGTAACAAGGTCAGGATTCAGGCTGACATCTTTATATTCTCACTCTGTATGTGGGGTTGTGAATCATAAATTCTGGCTTTTCCAAATAAACACAGCCTTGGTCCTTCAGTGGTCTGAGTTCTGCAGAAACACGTCACCAAGTGGTATCTTAACTTCAGCATCTGTTAATACTGAGTTCAGTAAAACTGCTGATATGATTCACTTTAAATAAACCCTAAGGACAGGATTCTTGTACTATTTAAGGACACCACGTGGCTGCAACGACACAAGACTTTCTGAAGACACAACAGGAGACTGGATGAACACCTCATAGGATATCTTTAATGGCAATAGATATCTATGTTCAAGGAACTGAACTTCACCCTATCTGGATTGGCCACGAGAAAGCCCCCAGGACTGATCCCTCTTATTCAAGTTCAGCAGCTCACATTTCACAAAGCCTTTTTTTTTTTGTTAACTGTTAATGAACGCTTAAATATTTTGCTGCCTTAGGACACAGAGAAGGTACTAATGTCTAAAAGCCAGAGGATAAGGTATACTCTGGGACCTGCACTGGAGAGCTAGAACATCATTCGATGCACGGAAGAAACATGGTGAACCTCATGGAAGGGAGTGATATAGACAAAAGGTCTTGGTATCTGAGCTGGAGATTCTGGGACTGCTAAAACCTTTCACAGAGTGTGTCATGGTTTTAGAGCCCAAAATTCCAATTCCTGATTCCTAGCTCCCCTCCCACATCTCAACTCAGTGTGAGATGGGTTTTCCAGACACTACACGAGATTCAAAATGGGGGAAAAGGAATATATTACAGTGACTGTACACATAAATAAATAGTATAATACATTACATACAATCTTAACTCTATCTCTACCATGACAATAATATTTACAATGGGCCAAATCTCTTCTCCCTTCCAAATAAAAGTCCAGGAGGGAAGAAGAAGAAAAGACCCCTTCCAGTCTCTGAGCAGCAGGTCTCTCTAGGGCAGCAGTGTCTCTCTCTTCCAATGCAGCAGTTGCAGTTGGATCTTTGCCAATGCACACGAGGGGGTCTCCAAGCCCTTGGCCCTCCGTCTTCAAAACGAGGGTCTTTCCGTGGGCTGCGTTTCCCAGGACAAAGGGCGCGTCACCACGGTCATATCGCGAAGCACAGGGGTCTTCGCGACAGTCCTTATCTTCAGGGTACTCAAGCCCCTTTGCAGAGCTCCCATGCTCTGACTCAAGATAGCTGCCAGCTTCTCTGAAGCTGCAGCAAGGGGGGCCAAGGTCACCCCACACACACATTCCTTTGGCCATCCTGGCTTAGCTCTCAGGAGGCCTGAGCTTCTTGCTCCTCTCTCAGCAGTGCTGTAGCACTCTGAGGCTCTTCCATCTCCCTCCTCCTAGGAGGGTTCTCAAAGGAGTTTGGGGGAAGTTTGGTTGTTCAGTTCTTACCCCCGAAACTCTCTCTCTACAGTGGCTTGGTTCTCTTCCTGCTGCTGCTTTCCTTTTCTTCAAACAACTCTGTGTCTGCCTCGGCTGCATGCCGGCTTCTGCTGCTTCTTCGGTTCTTATCTGTTGGCTCTCTGCCACTGCTCTCTGTGCCGCCGCTTTTTCTCCATCTGCCCACTCACGGTGGAGAAAACTCCTTCAGCTTCTCAAGTCACAGATCTCAGTCCAGTCTAACACTGTTTCCGAGTTTCTATGACCCCAGCTGGGGGCTGGGGGGCCGAGGCCCCCCAGAGGGGCTTCGAGCCCCTTCCTCGTGGCTTACAACATGGCCACCACTTCTTCCAACAACAAGTACAACTTCTTCTTTTCCGGTCTGGTTGTGGTATGTTTATATTTTGCAGGAGCGCTGATTGGGTCAAACCCCAAGGGTCACCACCCCCTGGGGGTTACCACTTTCTTAGTTTCAGGGGGAAAACCTGGTTCAAACCACTACAGAGTGCTCTTCCTGAGCTGAAAACTAATTTTGATTCAACATTTCATTTTAAAATTACAATTAGAGCAGATGAGACTAATTAAAATAAATCACAGATGAAAAAATAATGCTTTGAAAGTAAAACTTCGTGTGAAATGGTTTTTTCTGCAAATTCTTTCTTGGCAAGTTTTAAAATGTCAGGTTTCACATATAGCTGAAATTAAAGTAATTTTTTAAAACTGTAAACTTCTCTGTGAGAATGAATTTCTACTCTGTGTGTCTCAGAAAGAGATTCTGTGTGGGCTTGAGAAATTTAGGCAGGAACAAATAATTTCTGAAGGCAACAGATAAAAGATACAAGTGAAAGCAAATTATTGAATTTTACACTATCAAACAATTTAAAACTGAATTGCCCTTTAACTGCTGGACTTTTAAATTACATATAGACCTTGCTTGGACATAAGGAGAAGGTATTCTAAATTCAAGTAGCATTATGGTTAGTCAGACTGAAAAGGCAGCTTGTCCTCTCCATTTGTGGGGTTGCTAGAGACAAAGATTAGTTATATCAGAATGAGTCGCTTATTTTTTGATGCCTCCAATTTCAATCTGGAATATAGACTTCTGACTCCAGAGGGAGGCAAAGGTGTTGATCTTTTCTTTTATCTGCAAGACCATACAAAGGAAGACACATGCTGTATACATAATATGTCTCTCCACAGGTAGGCCGCCTTCTCTTTTCCTCTCCCTTCTTTCACCTTTCTTCTACTCTTAAAGCTCAAATCAATAGTTAAAAAGAAAAAGATATTTATAGTGAGAAGACACATCATCCACTAATACCTGGTGACAGGTATGGTGATTAATATACTTTGGTTTATTTGCTAGTGTTGCTTATAGAAAACCACAAAAAAATAATGAGGAAAATGTAGACCAATATGTACCAAGTGAGGAATCAGCCCTGGCACTTCCTAAGTGTACCTGTCAAAAAGAGGCAGGTGCTTTAGCGGAAACCCAATGCAGTGAAGGCATGGCTTAGGATTTGAATGCATGTTGACAGATCCACAAGCAAGGAGCTGCCTGGAAAGGAACCAGACAGGGAATGTGCCTAGCCCCAGTTCAGAATTCAATACCTATGTGCATGCTGTAGTCTGGAATCAGAAGTCAGGATAGCAAACAATTCCTTTGATAAACAAGTTCCAACAGTTCAACTGATCTTTTCTTCCCCCACTCCTTTCTCAGATCCACACAGATTATAAGACCCAAACCACTCCTGCTCAGTTGTTGCAGCTCACCTGCACCCCCTTCCCCTCTTTCTCCAGGACTGGGACCTCAACCACCAGAGTCTATCTCAAAGGAACAACTTGATACTTTATTATACCACAACCTTACAAGGAAAACTAACCAGAATTAATTCAGGAGAATACAGTACCAGCTGTCATGGAAAAGGCACAAGTCCACAAGTCCTGCACACCTACCTCAATTTATACCCAATAGAGCAAAAAAAGCTGTTCCTTCCTGCTACAATGCCATGGAAGAAAAGAAACAGATACAGATAAAGTTAAGTCAAACTTCTTTTGCCTTAGTCTGAAAAACTCCATGGCTTTAGTTAAGAAAAGTAATTTCTACTTATCCCAGGGTACTATAGGTCATGACATGTTCTCATGGGCAAATTATCTCATGGGAATTAAAGTCTAGATTCATTTTCATTATATTTGAGAACTTAACAGAGGCATCTGTGTTAGGGATTTTGAGGTCCAACATGGACACAGGAAACAGAAAGACAGAAGCTTCCTCAGGAAAGAGAAATCCCTCTTGCGCATGATTCAATTCACTTCCCACTCTTCCACTAACTATTACTTCTGCCACTATTACTTCTCTCCACTGTAGCTCTGTTCTCTGTCCCTCCTCTACATCCTATACAGCTGGGACTCTTTTCATCAGTTCCTGGTAGGAAGGAAATTTCATTATGGATGGGCTGGAATAATGGCAGGTGCCAAAAGAAAAGTGATACTGGAAGTTGCTACACTCTTATAATACTCAAGAACAAAGGAAAATTTTCCTGACAGGACTTGGAAGGGAAGAAAAAACCCACTAGCTTGCTGAGTTATTTATTAGAGACATATTCTCAGCTGCAATTACCTCTTCTGTATTACAGCTGAAGGACTATATGCATTTGCTTACATTTTAGTTTGCGCTTATGCCCTAACCCCATACAGCATTTAATGGTACAACGCTCTCCTGGACGCTTGCATTTAGAGAACTCCATCAGAAGGGCTACCTGACTGATCAAGTGGGCTATTGGAAAGCATGAATCATGGGGTGCTCTGAAACCAGCTTCACCACACTTGTATATAAAGAACCTTTATTCATTCAAAGAGGGCAGACTGACTTCAGCCTTTCTTCTGTGCAAATGATTCATTCCAGGACTAATGAAACGTCAAGGTTTTGGCAACCCATCCTCCCACAATCTGCCATATCAAAGGGCAAACTTACAATGATAATCTGAACTCTAAACTAATGTTCTGATTACTATGCTAACTCAACCTCAGAAGTGGTGCAGGGACTGCAAAGATAATCATGCATGGCAGATGAAATACACACGATGGCAGGATCATGGTTCCTGCCTCCTAGACTTCCTTTCCTTTGTTCTTATTTTCACATTGACTTCATAGGTTCTTACAAGATGTGGGACTGAGAATTTTATATAAGTGAGGTCTTGAACAATGATTTGTCACTCTCCCCACAATTGTGAGTGATTTTAATGAGCAGTCAAATCTCATACCTCCTAATGCTATATTTGGTCAGCACTCCTGCACAAGTTCAAGTGGCCTGGCCTTCTAACCAAGAAAAGAACACTTAGGTAACTTGGTGAAAGATAGATACACAGGAAAAATTATGCATTCAATGGATAATAACCATTTTGTGTGCTTCTACTGTACATGTCATCTGAGGATTTCAGAACACTTCTCGAATGTTAATTGAACTTTGCAATACCCTTCTGAGACACATAAAAGATGTAATGAATGCTTCAGCTCCTCAGTAAACTGTACTAACTTCCAAGAGAGAACCAAGAAATTATCTGACAGTATATAAACATTTCAGCAGGAAGTGAGAAATATCAGCATATTACTTTGAAATAAAGCAAAAGGAATTCAGTAGCAGTTTATTCCAGAAGCCTAAAACTTCCTTTTGCTTCAGATTCATTGAAACATTAATGAAAATACAAATCAGGAAATTATTTTTCTCTCCTATTAGCACATTTATTGTGTATTGTATGTATTTAGTAATACAAGCACCCCAAGCTCCTTCTGAAGTTCTGCTGCAGTAACAGTTCTTCCAAAAAGCAACATCCATTGCTTCTCTCCTCCACCTCCTGCATCATTTGCTATCCCCATATGGCAACTATATCAACTCTGGCTTTTGTACAACCTCCCAAACTTGTGGATCTGACATGGCTGCAGCATGAAGCGGTGTGGCCCCAGGAACCACCAGGTAGGTGAAGTGCTTCCTGTTGCTCTTTTCTTTCTCTTTGGCAAGCCAACTCTGTAAGACCAAGGTTCTAGAATCATAGAATCTAGAATGGTTAGTGTTGGAAGGCACCTTAAAGGTCATCTAGTTCCAACCTCCCCAACATGGGCAGGGACACCTTTCACTAGGCCAGGTTACTCAAAGTCCCATCCAGCCTAATCTTGAACACCTCCAGGGATGGGGCATCCCCAGCTTCTCTGGGCAACCTGTTCCAGTGCCTTACCACTCTCACAGTAAAGAATTTCTTCCTACTATCTAACCCAAACCAACCCTCCTTCAGCTTAAGGCCATTCCTCTTTGTCCTATTGCAACATGATGTTGTAAAAAGTCCCTCTCTAGCTCTCTTGCAGTCCCCTTTAGGTACTGGAAGGCTGCTATAAGGTCTCTCTCCCTGGGGTCTTCTCTTCTCCAGGCTCAACAAACCCAACTCTCTCAGGATGTCTTCATAAGAGAGGTGCTCCAGCCCTCTGACCATCTTCATGGACCTTCTAAGGACTCATTCTAACAGGTCAATGTTTTTCTTGTGTGGGGGGCCACAGAGCTGGATGCAGTACTCCAGGTGGGCTCTCACAAGCGCAGAGTGAGGGAAGAATCACCTCCCTTGACCTGCTGGCCATGCTGCTTTTGATGCAGCGCAGGACGTAGTTGGCTTTCTGGGTTGCATGCGCACATTGCTGAATCATATTGAGCTTTTCATTCACAAACACCCCCACGTCCTTCTCCCCAGGGCTAGTCTTGATCCATTCTGCGCCCAGTGTCTTGCACTTGGGATTGTCTTTGCACTTGGGATTATCCTGACCTATGTCCTGACCTATGTGCAAGACCTTGCCCTTCACCTTGTTGAGCTTCATAAGGTTCGCATAGGCCCACCTGTCAAGCCTGTCAAGGTCCCTCCAGATGCCATCCCTTCCCTCCAGCCTGTCAACCGCACCTCACAGTTGTGTGTCATTGGCAAACTTTCTGAGGGTGTGCTCAATCCCACTGTTCATGTTGTCAACAAAGATGTTAAAAGTGCTGATCCCAATACCAACCCTTGAGGGATGCCACTTGTCACTGCTTTCCACTTGGATATTGAGACATTGACTGCAACTCTCTGGCTATGACCATCCAGCCAATATTTTATCCACTAAGTGGTCCATCCATCAAATCCATGCCTCTGCAGTTAGAGACAAGGATGTCATCGGACAGTGTCAAATGCTTTGCACATGTCCAGGCAGGTGATGTCAGTTGCCCTTCCCTCATCTACCACTGCTGTAACCCTATTGTAGAAGGCCACCCAATTTGTCAGGCATGATTTGCCTTTAGTGAAGCCATGTTGGCTGTCACAAATCACCTCCTTATTTTCCATGTGACCTCCTTTGCCATGACTCTTTGTCCTGGTGCTATATGCATTTATTTATAGCAAAAGGAAGATCTTAACCCCCTCCCAGAATTTGCAGTCTAAGTAAATCAACATACCAGAAAGATTCTCTTCCCTGGCTAACAGTAATCAATAAGTCTTTCCTCAAGTTCCTATTGCCCTGTGAAGCTCCACTGATTTCAGCATGATTGTACCTTACTTACTCCAGCAATATCAAAGCCAAATTAGTCTCATAGTTTTCTTTATGATTAAATTATTTATGGTACAAAAAGATAATGGTATCCACAAAAGGAAAACTTTTGAATGTCATGCTAAGGGTGGCATACACAAATCAGGAAAGAATAAAGCTCACACATATACTACAATTCTATAATTTCAAGCATTTAAAATACATGAAAACATTAAAAAAATAACTGTGCAATTACAATATCCATGTTTTAAGTCACCCATCAGGCAACTTTCCATTTCATTCCCTATATGTGCTCCCATTTACCTCAGGCAAGAAACACACATGCCTCTTCACTCTGTTAATTCTTGCAGGCAAAGACAACATCAAAGTCACACTTCAGAGATTACAAGAGACCTTAACCTAATAGACTACAGATATAAAGAGAGAAAAGATATTCTAAACTACTTGAAATTATAGAAATTTCAATAAACAATCGTTTCTACAATCTAAAGGGTGGGAAGAGAAAGGACTATTTTTCTATCACTTCAAATGTCAGTGTACCCTAACAGAATACCTTTTATTGCCAGTGGCTTCTAGTATTCAGAATCTTAGTGACAAATTAAAGGTCATCTTCCTGTATGTCATATCCTGCTGCAAATTAGCTTTTGCAATCACTAATTGATGAGAAATTTCAAGTGCTTATTATACAGATAAGTGTGAAAGCTTCACTTGAAGTTGATTTCTTTTTACTATTGTAGTTATTTGGAAATGAATCATCTCCTATGCTCTCTTTTTAGTAACTGCAGAATACTTATAACTAAACAGAAAATAGAAAAGGAAGGAAGAGAGAACATAAATCAGAAAAATCAGGGAAAAAATTTTCTTTCAAATTTTAGCTTTTATGTTGCTTAAAAATACATCAGTAAATACAGGAGACACTTATGAACTTTCATCCCGTTATATTCCTATACAAATGTAAAAACTATGACTCAGACATCTCACTTGTGTAGCTTGCTGATCCTATTATGCATTTGATAAAGAGGCTTAGTAATTCACCAAGTAGAGTCTATGTATGCTCACATATATTCACAACACAACTACTGCACTCTGAATATAATAATACACCGCCATGCTCCAGTGAAATCGTATACCACATGGCACCAAAAAGGATTACTACCTGTTTGTATGTTGGCTCTTGTACTTGTTGCAAAGAAATAAGTGGAGCACGAAATAAGCAGAGCAAGAAAAATTTGCCACGAAAACTCTTTGCCCTCCTTTCACCAGGTTCACTGCTCAAAATGGATTACTGTGGGAACAAGGCTACCACAGTTCACCTCTCTTCTCAGCCCATGAACTGTCAAGCCACAGGTGAAAGAAGGATCATCCCAAGATAGTTCTGCTTTCTGAGTGTCAGGGTTTAACTCCAGCTGGCAACAAAGTACCACGCAGCTGCTCGCTCACTCCCTACCCCAGTGAAATGGGGAGAAGAATTGGAAAAAAGTAAAAACTCGTGGGTTGAGGTAAGAACAGTTTAATAATTGAAACAAACTGAACAATCATCATCATCCGTAATGAAACGGAGAGAGAGAGAAGAATATAATGCAAGAAAACAAAGTGATGCACAATGCAATTGCTCATCACCCACTGATCAATGCTCAACCCATCCCCAAGCAGTGATCATCCCCTCCCAGCCAACTCCCCCTAGTTCATATACAGAATATGATGTTCTATGGTATGGAATATCCCTTTAGCCCGTTTGGGTCAGCTGTGCTGGCTGTGCTTCCAGCAGGATGGGGAAGAGAATTGTAAGGGTAAAAGCTAGAAAGCTCATGGGTTGAGATACAGGCAGTTTAATAGGGAAAGCAAAAGCTGCACATACAGGCAAAGAAAAACAAAGAATTCATACATTGTTTCCCATGGGCAGGCAGGCCAACCATGCATAATGGTTATTTGGGAAGACAAAAGACATCACTCCAAATGTCACCCCCCTTCCTCCTGCTTCCCTCCACTTTATATGATGATGTCATATGGTTTGGAATATCTCTTTGGTCAGTTAAGGTCACCTGTCTTGTCTGTGTCTCCTCCCAACTTCCCACGCACCCCCTGCCTCCTCGCCAGTGTGGCAGTAAAAGCAGAAAAGGCCTTGGCTCTGGGTAAGCCCTGCTCAGCAATAACAAAAACATCTCTATATTATCAACCTTGTGTTCAGCACAAATCCAAAACACAGCCCCATACCAGCCACTGTGAAGAACATTAACTCTACCCCAGCCAAAATCAGCACACTTAGCCAGAGCAAATGGAAAATGATAATTCCCAGTTCAGCAATCAAGGAGATTTACTTCCTGAGGTGAACCTTAATCCCTATTCCAGTGAACACCATAAATACAAAATATTTAGCATCTAGTAATAAACAAAAGCCAAACAGAAATATAGAACTTTAAATTTTGGAAAGAGGCTGTGATTTAGTGAGTGAATATCTAAACCTTTTGGTCCAATTGACCCTTTATGGCTAAACTGATGACTTGACCTTGACAAACTCAGGTTGAACTGTGTTGCATCCTACTACTCAATGAGACAAAACAAGGTTCAGCCTCTTTCACTATCTGCAGGGATTTCTAGGACTGCACCTGGTGTTCTGAGAAACCAGAGTATGACATCAGACGCTTTATGGAATTCAAGTTTTTCCAGTGTGCCTTTTCCTTTCCTGTTGTTTGTCTTAGCCTTTAGCCCTACTTCTGCCTTCTGGTCTTCACCTGTTATGTGCAAGCTCTAAAGTGTAGTGCTCAGTTACAAAAACAGGCAGCATTACAGACCTGTTCTGAAAGAAGCAAGGCACGCTGCACGCAGCAAGAACGCACACAAATGCTTCAAGGAGTATTTTGAGTATTAATTGTCACAGCAGACAAATCAAGCAGGAAGCAATGAATTTTTATTACGAGCTGGAAAACAGGGGATCTTATTTTAAGCTAATTGATACTTACTGGGATGACAAAGGAGTGATTAATTCACTTTACAGTATCACTTACTGAGGAAAGGTTTGAAGAAAAAAGCCCATGAAATGCCTGTAGGTAATTGCTCCCAAGTTGGTTGTGTTACCAGTGTCTTTTGCAAGCAATGTTGTGAGGACATTGCTTTCATGACTTATATGAGCCTCTAAAATTATCGCCCTACAAATTACTGCAGATATGGTGTTAAAGTGTGTTGCAGGGTATCTTGTCTTGAGGCCTGGTCCGGTGGGGGAAGAAAGACGCACAAGACACACAAGACACACAAGGATGGTGAGACGAGATGTCTGCCTGCTCAGTGCAGCAGGCAGCCTTTATTGAGTTTGCCAACTTCACACACAACACAAACATATTCCCACAACAACACCCAGGAATCCAAGCACCTGCACATTATCAAACCGTCTTAACCTTGTACTCCCTGCAACCCAAGGCCGTGTCCATGGAAACCATCTAACCAGCTCCACTGCTTCCATGGAACACGGCCTAACTTTTGCACTGCCTCAAACTTTAATTGTGGGGCTACAACTTCCCCCCACAAAAGTGTGCTTCCTCTGCATGAGGAAGAATAGAGAAATAAAGGTTGTGAGGAGGTGTGCTGAATTTTTATTTTGGCTCATTCCAGTGGTGCCTCAACTACGCTTATTCTTTCATGAGGGACAAACAGGATATTTGAAGGGCACATCAACAGTTTTCTCTCTTTATTCCAATTTAATATATTTTATTCAACTTAGCCTGGGGGGGAAAAAAAGAAAGAAAAGAATAGCAATAAAAATTCCTAAAATATAACATTTATTCTTTGTCAAAAAACATCATATTTCTTAGAAAATATTTTTCTAGTAATTAATCTCAATAAGCTGAACTAAGAAATTCTTAGAAATTCTCTTCTCTGCTTCCCTTCATACTAATTCACAGTCTACCTAATATAATTTTTATTAGCCCTTTGAAATCTTCTGCCAACTTCATATGGTATGCACAGTTCCCCAATGGAACACTATGAAACACTGTAATTCCTTCAGATTTTCTGAATGGCAGAAGCTTCTTTAAGGAAGTTTATTTTAACATTTTGCATTAACATCAAACTTTTATTTCTGTTGATATCAAAATAGAACGCTGGTATATGTGAATAAATATATAAAATCATTTGGTATTACCACTGACCTCTTACATTAGAAGCTATCTGAGTGTAAATTATCATTGAAGACTTTAAAAATCAATAATTACTTGAAAAATACAAGTAACAACTCCTCACAAAACTCAGGAAAACATGTTAATTTTTCCAGTGATGCTAAGAAAAAGAGGTCATAAACCCTTGATTAAGATATAAACTTAAAATACTGTCTTCAGGACTTATTTGATTTCAAAAAGACTCTTTTAGAGTCAAGACTCTCCCACACATTAAATTTTAAAACACAGACTTAACTATTACAGCATTGACCACTGTGTCCTTAGCTAACCAGCTGCTCCAGCTTTGGAATAGAAAACCCAGAGTTCAGGGGTTCTTTTGTTGTGCACCAAACAAGGAGATTTAAGCACTTCTGAATGATATACACAAAATCTGCCTGCCAAGGATGTGACCCACTATGTTAGACAATACAAAATGGCAAGAATAAATGTGTGACATCCTGCCCTTCTCAGTGACTCAGAGATGACGATATAAACAGGATAACATCCTCTACTTCATCCCTCTCCCAGCTATCCTAGGAAAGGACAGCTTTGTCTTCAAAAATAAAGCTGAAAGAGACTGATTTTAGACAACAGTTAGCAATTCGTCGCAATCATTAGCCAAGGCCAGCACGGCTTCATGAGGGAGAAGTCCTGCTTGTCAAATCTGATTTCCTTCTATGACAGGGTAACCCACCTACTTGATCAAGCAAAGCCAGTAGATGTAATCTATTTGGACTTCAGCAAAGTTTTTGATACCATCTCTCACAGAATCCTTCTGGACAAAATGTCCAGCACACAGCTGAATAACCATGTTATGTGATGGGCGAGCAACTGGCTCATATGTTGGGCACAAAGAGTTATAGTGAATGGGGTGACATCAGGCTGGTGTCCAGTCCCTAGCGGGGTTCCACAGGGCTCCATCTTAGGCCCTGTTCTCTTCAATTTCTTCATAAATGACTTAGATGCAGGACTCAAAGGAATACTAAGTAAGTTTGCCGAAGACACTAAACTGGGAGTAACTGTCAACTCCCTTGAAGGCAGGGAGACCTTGCAGAGAGACCTCAACAAATTAGAGAGGTGGGCAATCACCAACTGTATGAAGTTTCACAAGGACAAGTGCCAGATTCTGCACCTGGGATGGGGCAACCTCAGTTGTGTTTATAGACTAGGGAACAAGAGGCTGAAGAGCAGTGCTGCGGAAAGGGACCTGGGGGTCCTGGCCAACAGCAAGTTGAATATGAGTCAGCAATGCCCTGGCAGCCAGGAGGGCCAACCGTGTCCTGGGGTGCATTGGGCATAGCATCACAGGTCAAGGGAGGTGGCACCACTCTGCTCTGCAATGGTGTGGCCTCACCTTTAGTCCTGTGTGCAGTTTTGGGCACCATAATATAAAAACAGAAATTATGCTATTAAAGAGCATCCAAAGGAGGGCCACAAGGACAGTGAAGGGTCTGGAGGGGAAGCCCTATGAGGAGCAGCTGAGGTCACTCGATCTGTTTAGCCTGGAGAAGAGGAGACTGAGGGGAGACCTCATTGCAGTCTTCAACTTCCTCAAGAAGGGAAGAGGAGGGGCAGAAACTTGCGGGAATGGCCTGAAGTTATGTCAGGGGAGGTTTAGGTTGAATATCAGAAAAAGGTTCTTCACCCAGAGGGTGGTTAGGTACTGGAACAGGCTCCTCTGGGAAGTGGTCACAGCCCCAAGCCTGACAGAGTTCAAGAAACATTTAGACAATGCTCCCAGGTGTAATGGTGTGATTCTTGGGGTGTCCTGTGCAGGGCCAGGAGCTGGACTCAATGACCCTGAGGGGTCCCTTTCAACTCAGCATATTCTATGATTCTATGAATTCTGAATGATTACAGACTTGGTTTCAAAACCTTCCTTTACCATTTGAAAACCTCTGGAAAGCAGTCTCTATTCCTGTTGAACTTGTCTGAGCAATAGGCGAAAATTCAAGAATTAGTGGATGATGAAGAAGGAGAAAGAAAACATAAATTATAATATAATAATTAGATCATAGAAAAAATACCTTCTCTTCCCCTCATATTCTATTTATCACTTGATACAAAACACATAAATAATCTTTGCAGCAGAACCAGAAATCTCCTCAAAACCCAGAAATCTCCCCAAAATCCAGAAATCTCCCAAAAGCACATACCCTCACCAGAAATTCATCACTATCCTTTTGTAGAGGCTGACGTTCATCTAAGCATAAGCAAGAAGTTTCTCAGCAACTTTGAAGGTGAAAATCTAAGTCACTGTGGGTCTCAAATGTATCCAGAATTAAGGAACAACTGACAGGTTCATAAATTTGAACCTCAACACCTCAATTATGCTGCTATCTTGCTGACCAAGATCCTCTTGATATTTGGTATTTTTGTCCAATACAGGATGATATTTGGGTTCATTTAAGGCAAATTTCAACTCCTAAGAAAACTGTATTGAAATGAAGGGAGTATTTAAAGGGACTGAAGACAAGAAAGAGTGAACTCACTAACCCAAAGAAAGCTCACCAAAGGCATTTGGAGGTCTTTCTAGAACACAGGAAATTAAAGTCTAGCTGAATTCTCACAAAAAACAACTTATCCCTTTGTGGCAAACATTACCAGGATGATCCATTAGGATGCTGAATGCCTAATATTTAAATTTAGCTAACCCTTACAGTATATCACAGCTGCAAATGAACTCCGAGAAGGAAAAGTGTAGATCTCTCTGATCCAGGCAAGTCACTATACTGTGCTGTCATCTGTCAGCTTCAGCTGCATGGGTTTTTTCAGCCCTTTCACCTTGTCTCAGTGGATTCATCTCTTGTAAGCAAACAGCAGCAAAAAGGCAATAAAGCAGAAACATAATAACACAAAGATGCAGCAATCCTTTTTTGTGCACCATGAATTTCACAATACATATAACATCAGGATATCACTATCAAAAAGGGGAAGAAAATATACCAAAGCCTTGCCAGTCATTAGATTTTAAGTTCTCTTCTTGAAACGTAGCAAAATATTGCTCTTCGGGGGAAACTGTTCTTCCCATCAAAAAACAAAAATACCTTTGATATCCAGATAAAAATATCTTTGATATGGAAGTTGAAGATATAATTTTAACATGATACTTTTGGCTCATGAGGTTAAGCTGTTTTCATTAGGGGGCTTTTTAAAGTAACTCAGCATATGTTTTTTTCTTCAATTGCATAAATTTAGGAATGGAATAACAGCTACTCTAATCTTGACCAGCACAGGGAAGAGTATTTTCCCAAGTCAGACTGTTATGGTTTGAGATTGCCCCCCCTGGAAGCCGGGGGGCCTAGAGGTGATTGGATGCCAGGGCAGTTTTCCCTGGAGGGCCAATCACCGCTCGTTTTGTTCGCTCCTGTGAAAAATCATATATACACAACCGGCGGAAGTTGTTGGCAATCAGTCTGTGTCTGCTGATGTGTGTGGGTGAGAGAAGGCCCAGGGGTGACAGGGCCCCCTTCTTTCCCCTCCGGGAGGAAGGCGGGCCCTGCAGCCCCACAACTCTGCCTAAGCCAGGGTTGGAGGCAGCATTGGAGTGTGTGTTTGTTGTGAGGAGAGAAACTCACAAGATAAGGTAAGCAGGAGAGAGAGAAGCAGGCCTTGCAGCCAAGCCCTCTTTCCCCCCCGCCCCTTTTGCAGTTAGGCTGTGGAAGGGGGGCTTCTTCTTTCCCTCTCACTGTAAAGTGGAGGAGAGGCTCAGCATTGGAGCAGAGCCAAAGTGGACGGGCTGAATACAGCTCAGTGCCAGGGAGATAACCCCAGACGAAATTGGAGACGGACCAGAGAGGCCTGGAGGATGTCCCTCGCAGTGATTTAAATGCAGGACAGCTGAAAACTCAGAGGAGGAATGAAGATTCCAAGACGCATATGTTGATAAGCTGACTGAACTACAGCAGCCTACAGAACTGAGGTATGAGAGAGAGAATCACACAGCAGAGATGGCACGGAACCAAGGAGAAAGGACTCAGAGCTATCTTCTTGGACTTCGTGAGGAAGAAAGGACTTCAGCAAACAGCTGGAGGTTGGTGAGGGGAGTGTTCAGGTTCCCCGAACACTCCCACGAGAGAAAGACTGGTTACCTATCAGCCCTGAAGGGCTTTTCCTGGACTGAGTTAAAGGAGAAGCTTAAAAGGACTGATAGAAGTGTATAATATTATATATATAGTTGCTTTTAGCTTGTATAGTATTTATTTGTATAGTAATAAATGTATATACTTCCCTTGCCCCCCCCAGAGGTGTCTGCCAGAAAGTTTCTCTTCGGTGTTGAGATAAAATTGTGAGAAGGGGTGGGGGAAGCCTAGAAATTGGATTTTTGATTTCTGTGGTGGCTCAAACCACCACACTGACCCATTCTGAGAAGTGAGACGTTGAAAATTCTCCATGAAATGGTGTGAATGACTGTGACTAAACATACTGCTGCTCACTCCTTTTTGGACTATCCCCCGTGTTCCTTTTGATAAAAAAAAACAACTTCACTGTTGCCTGTTAAAAGACAAGGCTAAGAATCTGACTAATCTCACTAAGAGAGGTGTCAACAAAGATAAATATGCATAATCGTATAGGGAACCTTTACAAGGGGTAAGATAATTAGCTGTTTAAATCAAATCCTATCTCCTCCTCTCTGTCCATCTTTCCATTGGCCAGGAAACATTTTCAGTTTTCCAGCCTTAGGAGTTTACAACTGGCTTTTCTGAGGGCTGAAGAGCATGACTTTGTCTTGAGAGCAAGCTGCCATATGTGCTCTACCTAAACTTCAAAAAATTGATATTCATATCCCAATACCAAGATTATCACTAGGGAAGAGAATTATTCAGACTTGGTATTCTCTTTTTCTGCGTCTAAGCTATAAAATTTTAGAAAGTCAGCTCTCTACAGTTTTGTTCCCAGCATTGCAGCAACCAGGGGAGACCTGGAACATATCAAATATGAGAGACTTCATGGCTCTAGGGATGATACCACCATGGGACCCACTTTGAGGACCAAAAATTGCTAAGAAGAGATGGGATCTACCTGCAGTTGGACAAAGGCTCACAGGCTGGCCAGTCTGTGAGGGGACCTTTGAACTAGGAATGATGGGGAGGTGGGTAGTGGATGTCCAACAAACGAGCGAAGAAGTGATGGACTGGGGCAACAAGCAGAGTGAGCAGGATGATGTAAATAGGAGATAATAAAACAACGAAGAAAGGGGCCCACTCCAATGACATGCACACGAACAAGCAAGTGCCTATAGGAGAGAATGGTGGGGGAAGATCTAGTGCCTGTTCTGGAAAACCCACTAGCTGGATGCCTTTCTGAAGTGCTTGTACACTAACAAGCATGGCATGGGGAGGACACAGAAGGAATTAGAAGTCTGTGTGCTGTTGCAGGTTTATAATCTCATACAGCCCACATGACTGGAGAGTTGCAATGGATGGCTACAGGCCCTTTAGGAAGGACAGGTTGGGGCAGCAAGGAGAGGACAGAGCAACAGGAATGCAGAGAGCTCTGCTTAGGGATAGATGAGCATGCAGCTGAGAGCTTATAAGTCAGTTTTATTGGGCAGACTAATGTCTTAAATGGGCAGAAGATCTGTTGACAAAGAACAAGGAAAAGACGAAGATATTAAATTCCTTCTTCTTCTCAGTTTTTACAGATAAAACTGCCATTTAGCAATCTGAGGCCCAAGCCCATTGAGAAAGTCTGAAACAAGGAAGACTTACCCTCATGGAGGATGATCAAATTAGGAAACATTTTAACAAACTGGACATACTCTAGTCCACAGTCACTGATGGGATGTATCCATGAGGGCTGAACAAGCTGGCTGATGTCACTGTGAGGTCATTCCTGATCATCTTTAAAAGATCATGATGATTAAGGGAGATTCCAGAGGACCAGAAGAAAGCAGATGTCACTCCTCTCTTCAGGAAAGGCAAGAAGGAGGATGTGGGTAATGACAGGCTGTTTAGCCTCAGCTCAGTCCCTGGGAAGGCAATGGAGTAAATTTTTCTGAAAACCATAGCCAGACACCTCAAGGACAAGAAGGTGATCAGGAGTAGTCAGCACAGATTGTTACAAAGGGAAAATCATGCCTGACTAACCTAATAGCCTTCTACAGTGAACAGACTCGTTTGGAGAATAAAAGGATAATAGCGGATTTTGTTTATTTTCTCTCTGGCAAGGTTTTCAACACTCTCTCCCATAACATCCTCACAAACTAATGAAGTATGGGCCAGATAAGTAGACAGTGAGGTGGATTGAAAACTGTCTGAATGGCTGGTCTCAAAGGGTTGTGACCAGCAACACAAAGTCTGGATAGAGAACACTCTGTAGTGTAGTGTACCCCAAAGGTCAATACTGGGACCAGTGCTGCTTCACATCTTCATTAATAGCTTGGACAATGGGTCAGAGTGTGCACACAAGAAGTTTACAGATGATACAAAACTGGGAGGAGTGGCTGATGCACCAGAAGTTTGTGCTGACATTTGGAGAGAGCGAAATGGGCTGGAGAAATGGGCCAAGTGGAATGTCATGAATTTCAGCAAAAGGAAATGTCAAGTCCTGCCCCAGAGGAGTAATTACCCCTTGCACCAGTATGAGCTGGGGGCTGAGTGTCTGGAAAGCACCTTGAACAGAGCAGGCCCTTGGGGTCCTGGCAAACAGCAAGCTGACCATGAGCCTGCAGTGTATCCTCATAGCCAAGAAGATCAACAGACTCTTTGACTGCATTAGGAAGAGCATTGCCAGCACATTGAGGGAGGTGATCCTCCCACTCTATTGAGCATGGGTGACTGTAGTGGTTTTCTGTGGCTGGTGTTTTGTAGCCGGGGGGGGGGGGGGGGGGGGGGGGGGGGGGCGGGGTGGCTTCTGTTAGAAGCTGACAGAAGCTTCAGGACAGACTTCCTGCTGCTGGCCAAGGCCAAGCCAATCAGGAGTAATAGTAACGCCTCTGTGATAACACATCTAAGAACAGAAATGTAATGCGCAGAAAGAGTTCCAGCCAGGAAGAGCAGAGTGAGAACATGGGAACACCAAGGTAGACACCAAGGTCAGTGCAGAATGAGGGGAAGGAGGTGTTCCAGGTGCTGGAGCTGAGGCCCCTGCAGCCCGTGGTGCAGACCATGGTGGAGCAGCTGTGCCCCTCCAGCCCATGGAGGACGACTGGGGTACAGAGACCCACCTGCAGCCCATGGAGAAGCCCATGCTGGAGCAGGCGGATATCCGAAGGAGGCTGTGACCCCATGGGAGGCCCAAGATGGAGCAGGGTCCTTCCAAAGACCTGCAGCCTGTGGAGAGAGTAGCCCATGCTAGAGCAGGTTTCTCCGAGGTAGGACTTATGGCCCCTGTGGGGGACCCACGCCAGTACAGCTCACTGGTGGAGGACTGCACCCCATGCAGGAGTGACCCACGGGACAGCAGCTTGGGGAGAACTGTTGCCTGATGGACTCATGCCAGAGAGGTTTATCAAGGACTGTTTCCCATGGGAGGGACCCCACAGGAGCAGGGGAAGGACTCCTCTCCCTGAGCAGTGGCAGAAACAACAACTGACCATAACCCCCATTCCCCATCCCCCTGCACCGCTGGGGGGGGAGGAGGGAGAACATGGAAGGAAGGAGGGGTGGGGGGAAGGTGTTTTTAAGATTGTTTTATTTCTCACTCTTTGGCTCTTATCCTGTTAGTAATAAATTTAAGTACTATCCCCACTTTGAGTCTGTTTTGCCCATGAAGGTGATCAGTAACTGACCTCTCTCAGCTGTTATCTCAACTCATGAATCTTTAGCTGTTTTTTTTTCTCTCCTCTGTCCAGTTGCAGAGGGAGAGTGAGAGAGTGGCTTTAGTGGGTATGTGGCACCTGCCCAGAGTCAACCCACTACAGTGACATACACCTGGGTCCAGTTCTTTGTTCTGCAGGACAAAAGAGACATGGACAGTAGAGACTGGAGACAGTCAAGCAAAGGGCCACAAAGATGATTAAGGAACTGGAGCATTTGACACACAAAGAACAACTGAGATTGCTGGGACTGTTCAGCCTGGAGAAAAGGCAGCTCAGGAGGATCTTATCAATGTGTGTTCCTGAAGGGCAGTGTAAAGAGGATGAAGCTAGCAATGGGCACAAACTGAAATTCTATTTAAACATAAAAAAAGCTTCATTACTCTGAGTGTAGTTGAACATTGGAAGAGGCTGTCTAGAGAGGTTGTGGAGTCTCCATCTATTCAAAACCTAATAGGACAGCCCTGAGCACTCTGCTGTAGATGTCCCTGGTCTGAGTGGGCTATTGGACTAGATGATCTCCAGAGTGGCCTCCTCACTTCAGCCATTTTGTGATGTCTACCATCCAGGACACTGGCACCATCCTAAGCATTTGCACAAGTACTGAGAGACAGGTTAGTTTTTTTCTTTGCAGTGGACCCCTATCTTCTCCCTTGTAAGGCAGCTGAAGAACAGAATTGATGAAGACACAGAGAACCAGGTGAACATGCACACTATGACTGATATATTCAGGTCTGAATCACTGGTGCAACAAGTGGCTGTATGAGAACCACCCTATAAACATACAACGTGAAGATCAAACTGTGCTTGGACAGCCGCTGTTGACCAAGATATGCACTATCTTTGACATTTTTAACTTTTATATGTAAGAATAATTAGAATTAAAATATCCATTTATTTAAAACTTCCAATTATTCCAACTTAAGAGTAGTCATATGGGAACATGAATGATGGTAATTGTATCATTACAGTTACAAAGGACAGATTTCCATACTGTAGATAAAAATGTATGTCTTATCACTTCTTATAAGGGCTGCAGAGGAAATAAGAAACAAGGAAGTATTTGAAAGAACAGGACATGAGTTTGAAGGATGGAATAAATAATGCAGTCTGAAAAAACATCCATAAAAGATGCCTAGGAAGAAGTTTTGGAAATGTAAGCAGGTAGAGGCAATGGAATGTTACATTTGATAAACATGTCAGACAACAATATCCCCCAGTTAGCTCTATGGAAAGAATCATAAGCTCACACTTCACACAGGAGCAAATTGAGGCTATTTCCTCATTTGAAAATAAGTAGAGCTTATTTTCAGTTACAGATTTTAAATTCTGTAACTTTTAACTATTTCTAAAATTAACCAAAAGACACATTGTAAAATTCTCAAAAACCTAATCAATATTTCCCTCATTTTCCCTCTCCTTTTGATTTTGAAATTAATTTATTTCTCAAAATAAAAGCATGAATAAATCAAAAAGGCAGACATCACCATGTCACTCTGCAGAGGTTTCACTAGTGTTCTTCCACTCCAAGAATCAGTCATCTCTTTATTTTGCCACATTGCATTATTTAATTTCATTAAACAATCTGGAATGCCGGGGAGGAGTATCTTGAGATTGCACAAAAATGTATCATGAGATGCTAAAGCGAGGAATCGCAGGCAGGAAAAGGGAGGGATCCAGGCCAGCTACTGGGTACACTGAGTCTATGGATGATTCCAAGAGAGCCTTAGTGTGTCGCCCTGTGTGTGTGTGTGTTGGTGTGGTGCTGTGGCCTCAGGGCTCCTATGTTCAGGTGCAAACAGCTGGGATGCAGGGAGCAGCTATTGGGCAGACTGTCTGATCCCACATGCTCACTGAAGAGAACCATACGGTGTATATGTATATATATGTTCCAACCAGCAGACTCTCATACTGAACAGCTAGAGGGGAACAGGATAAGGCTGTTGGTGCTGTTTGTGTTTCTGTTAGTGTCGAGTATCTGTCTGTGCTGATCTATGTGGCCAGCTGTGTGTACAAGTTTATATGTGGGTTCTATACAGGTGTTTGCAGGCATGACTATTGGGAATACAAGCTCAGTCTTGCTCCTAGTTAGACCTGAGGACACAGAGCCGCAGCAGTCTCCCCTCTGTTGAACTACTGGATTTGGAAAGCCTAACCAATGACCAAGAATTAAACTTGCAGAGTCAAAATATCCAAGAGTTAGAAAACATAAGATTGTATGAACTGAAGCTTTCCCCTTACCATAATGTTTCATTACATCACATACTAACTTCCTCTAGGTCATGCAGTACACTGGTAGTTTTTTAGAACACCTTTCATTCTTCTCATTCAATATGTAGCTCCCACTCAGCAAAAGCAAAATTATTGCTTTCTCAAGGATAGTTCTGTTAATAAAGTCCTTAACAAAACCTAATGAACCTGCCTTGTGGCCTTGCCATATTAGGAAGTCAGTCTATGTCACGGAATCATCAAGGTTGGAAGAGACCTTCAAGGTCATCTAGTCCAACCATCAGCCTAGTCCCACTGATGCCCTTCAAACTTGTTATGCAAACACAAAAGCTATCATTCACAGCTACATTTATTAAACTTTGAAGATACATTTTATTTTTCACAAGCACAGAAGAACTCAGAGATGCTGAAGCCTAAAGTGTTTATTTTCAACTAATGGATTTAATATTTGCCACTCTGCAGACTACCCTTACCTGCAGAGTCACTGCCAAAATTTAGCAAGGAGACACAGGTGACTTGGGCCACTAATACAGAAATAATGCAAATTACCGAGACTTCTTTTCTGTGAAGAAAGAAAAAGCTGAATACAGAAACTTATACTTTTCACAAAGATAGTTGACTGAAGACCATCCTCATACATGATTTATCAATACGTTATTATTATTGTTATTATTGTTGTTGTTGTAATTATTATTATCCCTATGCTAGAAAATGAGGCAAAAATGTTAGTATCAGATTTGTTAAAGCATTCAATTAATTTTAGGGGCCCATACTGTAGCAAGCATGTCACATATTCCTAGCATCCCAAAATTCATAGCAGCCTTCCAGGCCGTTCAGCCTGTTGCTGTCCCTCACTTCCAAACTCAGTTCTTACATGTCTACTATAGAGAACAAAGAAGTCAACTCTAAGCATACCACTTTAAATGATGTGCACACAGATTTTATGCCAGAAGTCAGGATAACTCTCATTTCCCCAAGTCAGCACCTGGTTCCCTCACAGCTAAACACCTCTAAGAGCGAAGGAAAAGCCATGCTATGCCAGACCAGCGACCTGCCTCAAATGTAGCCTCTCTGACACTGACTTGTACTAGACACCTAAACTGAGTTGGTTTTCCTTTGACTCCATTAGCACCTGTCCATCTCCCCTTTACTAAGGCACACCACAGTCCTACCCAAGCCTCTCAAATCCTAGAAAATAGTTGTGTGGATTTTGGCAGCAGGAGCCCAAGAGCTAGCCAGGCAAATAAGAGATTAGGGTAAATGGTGGTAGCTAATGAGAAGAAATGCAGAGGCCAGTGTATGGAGTGGATATACTGGCAGCCTTGATTTTTGTACCCCATCTTCCCCATCCTTTTCACAGCCAGGCCCAGTTGTATTCAAAGGGCTAAATACTAATTGTGTCCAGGCTTACATTAAACTCTTCTTATGGCTTTGGTGCAACAAAGGGCAAGCACAGAGAGAGGCTCCTGCACACTGCGCACATACCCAGAGATGAAAGTCTTTGAGAATGGTCTAGTTTTAAAGCCTTGTTCCTCCCACTCTGTGTAGGACTAAAAATGCTATACTTCAGGTGGGGATAAAGAGACAGTGACTTCGACCATGCGAAATCTCTTGCGAGTTCTTGCTTTCATTTCCCCTTGTCCACAGTTTTTTCCAGAGACGAAATAACTCCTATTCTAAAGCTCTTCTGAATGTGATGCTAAATGGCTCTCTCCTACCAATAAAGGATGCTGAAAATGCACTCTCTGGCCATAAAGCAATACATGCTATCTACTAAATGTGCCCATTAACGGCTTAGTCAATCTTCTCCTTCCATTCCACTATGGAATGAAAAAAAGAATACAAATTCCCCAGATCTGTGTCTCTCTCAAAGTCCAGCGGCACCCCTTTCCCATTCCTTCTTCTTCCTCCCCACAAATGATCAGATATACATTGAAAGAGTGTGTGGTCAGTTCTGCTACTGTTACCTGCCCTGATCAGCACTGGTTCCTATTGCACGTGGCACAGGAGGACAAGAAGCCTTTAGACTAAAATGCCTGGGATTTTGCATCTTTTTGTTAGGTTGCAACTTGTTTCTTCTCCACTTCTGTCATTACCACTCTTGAAGCAGCGGAGGGTGCTCTGCAAAGGCTGAGCAGATACAGTGAGTGTGCGTCCATGATGAGGCAGCAGGAGCAATCACTGCCACTCTTATCTCCTTCCTGTTCACTAGGAGGTGTTTTTCCTGTGTTACCAAGGTTCTCTTCTGACTTCATTAGTGAAAATAACAGTTAAGGAGCTAAGTTCTAGTAACTAATGATCAGCAGGCAAACCTGGAGTTGCACCTCTGTACTCACCTGGAACAAACTGATCACAGAAAGGTGCTGGTGCAAACGAGCAGTGTGTAAGTCAAGCACCCAGTACAATGCATGTGCAGTTGAAGTGAACAATGCTGATGTTTTCCTTATCTGTGTTATCGCACCCTATTACAATCACAGTAATATCTATGGGAGAGCATCCTTGGAGCTCTGGCTCAGAAAGTTCTCTGAAAATCCTGAGGATCTGTGAGATCCGAGTCATTTCCAAAAGACAATTCTATTCACAATCACCCCTCGTGTTGCCGTAAATTTCATCACATTTTATTACACGGCTCAGTTATCTCTATAATCATTGAGGACATCGTTTTGTCAAGATCCCTGGATCACTACGTTGATCAGTGGCGCACTGATCTCCTCCCTGCACCAGCCTTTATCCCGCCAAGCCAATCTTCCCCGGGACTTTCTCTCCGGTGTTTGCCTCCGATGCTCGCGGCGCTCTCGTAGGGAGCATTTTAAGCGCTTTGCCTTCAAGGCCAGCCACAGGGAAGGGGAAGCCTGCCGGTGCGCCGCCCGCTGCCCTACGCCTGCTCCGCACCAGGTGCGCCTCGGCGGGGGCTCACCTAGGGCGGTGCGGGGGAGCGCCCGCTACCGTGCCCCGCCAGCCTGGGAGGAGCGGCGGCGGGCGGCGGGCAGGCGGCCCCACCGCTCCTGCCTCCACAGACCCCTCCTCCCGACCCGCCCCGACCCGCCCGTCGCGCACATGTGCCCGCAGCCAGCGGCGGGCGCTCCGTCGGGGCGGGCGAGTGCCGCCACCTCCTCGACATCGCGCCAGCAGCTCCGCGCCGGCACCGCGTCCCTTGGGCGCGGGGAGCAGGTGGCCGCGCCATGGCTGCCGCGTACCTGCTGGGCAACGGGTCCGCGCCGCTCCTCGCCGGCGCCCTGGAGGTCCCGTTCGCCGCCAACGCCTCCGCCTGCCGCCCTCCCGGGCCGCCCTGCACAGCCGCGCCGCCGGGCGCCTGGGGCAACACCTCGGCGGTGGCGGCGTTGGGCTGGAACCGCTCCGAGCCCTGCGGTGGCGGCAATGGCAGCGCGGGCGGCGGCGGGCCCTGCGCGCCCGCGGGCGGCGGCCCCTCCGTGTTCACGGCCATCGCCATCATGGCCCTCTACTCCGTGGTCTGCGTCGTGGGGCTCTTCGGCAACTTCTTGGTCATGTATGTCATCGTCAGGTGAGTGCCGCCCTGCCCCGCCCCGCAGCCCACGGGCCGGAGTCCCGCCGCGGGGGATGCTGCGGTCCCCCTCCGGCAGGCAGAGCGTAAAGGGCCGCATTGGGGGGTGCGAAGGCTCACCTTCCCCCTGCGGGGAAGGGAAGGAGGCTTTTGATAAAGAGCCGGACCGGGTGACCAGGGAAGAGAAACTTGTGGGGCCGTGAGGGGCGGCCGGTCCGTCAGAAACCGCTGCGGGTCCGGGGATGTCCTACGGACCCTCCGTGCTGCAGCACCTCTGCGAGCTGCCCTGGCCAACGAGGCCTGAATCCCGCACCTGTCCCCTGAGGAGGGAGGATTTAAAAGGCGCCTGTGAGCGTATACGGGTACAATGTGGCACACGGACAGCCGACACGCATCCTCGCGGCTTTCCAGCCACCTCTCCCAAATGCACGAGCAAAATGTAAATGGCACCGCGGCTAAACGCATTTCTATGCCCGTGCATCTCTATGCCCGTCTTTAGAGATCCTTTGGCTCACGTATATTGATATACATGTATATGTACATACATGGGTATACACGTGTATAATAAGTACGTATGCCATGATCGCGTAGTTCCGGCGGTGCTGCGGCACTTCGCAGCTTTCTCTCCCGCAAGCCCACCTGGCCTTCTACAGATCAGATCACGCGCGATAAATCCATTTTCCGTAAATCAGTGGAAAACGGGTGAGAGGGAGTTTAAAGGGCTTCCTTTGCCGGTCTGGGAGCGGAGCGGGCCGGGTGGCTTCTGTGGGGGAACACTGCCACCTCCCGGGAGCGACAGGGCGGGAGCGAGGTGGCAGAGAGCGACAGGACGGAACTGATTGTTCTGCCTTCTTGCTGCTCGTCGTTTCCAAACCAAGCATCCGCTGAGCCCTGAAAAGCTGAGCGGGGGAATGGGAGTGGCCCAGGGGCGCGCTCCCTGTGGGGGCAGCTCCAGCACTTCCACTTTCCCCAGGCGTAGAGCGTCCTTTCTCCGTTTGAACGCTGCCTTCCCCGAGGAGTCGGGGCCGCAGCCGTCGGGCATAAGTGCCGTGGCCGCAGGAACAGAGGCTGTGTCTCGGCATCGCTTGCAGACCAGCGGCACCGGCTGGCTTTGTGGTGCGTGGGTGCAGCGCTGACAGCGCCAGCTGTAGAAAGCCGGGGGTAAGGGTGACGGCCAAGGTTGAGTGCTGCGGCGGGGCGGAGGATGCTTCCTTCGGCACACGTTGGAGATGTCACTGCAAAGCCTGTGCATCTCATAAACCTAGTGGGAACACAAGTAATATCTGTCAGTGGTTCAGACTAGAGCAGTTCAGAAACCTTGTGGTTTTAGCTATAGAGGCTGCATGCACAGAGCTGGGGAGATTCTCTTTTGTCCTGTGATTTTGGTCAGTCTGAGACTCAAGCTATCCATGTGAAGGTAGAGCTTCAGAAAGGCTTCTGAACAGGGGCATGACTGCAATCATTAGAGCAGTGTTGAATGCATTCCTCTGGGAGAAAAAGCAGATGCACAGTGTAACAGAGCCAGGAAAGCTGTCAGCAGAGAAATATGCCACAGGTTGTCCCTGGAATTATGTATTTATTATACTGGGCATAATCCATAATAGGTTCATATTTCTTACAGTAATTAATTGAATTACACTTGCACCACAAAGCCAAATCGAATGAGGCACTTGTATTTAGATTTCTGTCTAAAGAGAGCATCTTTCCCTGAGATGACAGCTTAAAAACAAAAACCAGAAGCAATAGAAGACAGCAAAAATATATTTTCATTTTACAGAGGAAAACACAAATTAAATGGCTTGTCCAAAACCATCCAGGAATTCAGTAGCAAAGGCAGGACTGAACCGAAATCTCCTGTGCATGAACAGCTTTTGGTATGACAGAATTCCTTCCCAATTACTATCACACAGCTGCTTAGCAATTTGGGATGAAAAAAGAGTTTACACGTTAATGGTTGAATAGGATCTGTGGTTTGAGCAACATAAAAATACATTTCCTTTCTGTGCCTCTCTGTAGGTTTAGTATATCTGGACAGCAATAGGGAACTTAGTGATTTATTTTCTGTTGCAAGCTATACCAAAATGACAGTGTTTCAAATCATACAATATGTGTATATGAAATGGTGACTATGTGCTCGCATTCTTGCACCCTTGCATTCAACTACACATAGGAGGCCAACGTTTCACTGGATTGAATTTGGCATCATATAAAACTCCCCTTCTTTATCTACCTTCCCACCATACCTGCTAAGGAAGAACAAAACATTGGACTTCATATTAATTTTGAGAAGAATTGAGACTACTAAAAATTAAGGTGTTTAAGTGATATTGGTACCTAGTTTTCTTGAAAATACTAGGAGTTGGGAGGTAGGTGCTTAGATGTTTCAAAGTCTGTCCTGCTTACCTTTCAGAATCCAGCCCTAGTGAAAGCAACAATGACTTCGTATTCACTGTGCTGCATTCTAATATCTCATGCTTGGTTTCTTTAGAAATTTTTTTTAAAATAATTATATTATTCTTATAAACATTATTATTCTTCAGACTTTTCTGCATGAAGCAGATCCAAGGATTTGGAGCCAGAGCTGTGCAGGTGCTGGCCTGATGAGGAACTATGACGATCACTCCACAATGCCACTCTGTTATCCCTGCTGGGCAAACAGAGGTCAGAAAGCAGACTTGTCCAAGAAGGAGTTAGAAATGTATTGTAATTATTGATATGAAAAGGCTCTTCATGCAAAGCAGGTCCATGGTACATGTTACTCTGTAATTAATGCGTTCTCATCCACCCTGCTCATTCTCCCAGATGGTTCTTCTTCAGCTGAATGCTTTCATCCTTGAATTAATATTTGCACGTTTCATGTGTAGTATGTGAGGCTGAACCTCATGTTACTGATACTGAGCTGTGTCCTTTGTCAAGTACCAAAAAATGTCTCTGAGTGACAGTAGTAATAGTTTAATGTTTTACTGACAGCCATGAATTTCCTGTAATCTGAAAAATCTGTTGATAATTTTTATTATCTATTTTCCTTATGTTCTTTGTGTAAGTGTATATTACTAATATGAACACAGTGTTGTTATGACTGTATCAATAGCAAATGCTGCTTCTAGCTGCTGCAGAGTACAACAAGACAGTGTACAATTAGAACCATATGGCATTGTGTTAATTTGCACAGTAATCTATAGGCTTTTCCAGCTTTCTCATCAAGTTGATGGGATACTAGTCACACAATTAGAGTGCAAAGAAGAATATACCCTGTGATTAAGGCAATATGCTAGAAAGCTGTAATAGATCCTAGGTGAAAATCTTGAGCATCAAAGGTCTGGAAGAGAGGAATAGCTCACAGAGGCCCTAGTCCTCCACGGTGTCAAATGCCCTGAGAGAACTGTAATTCTACTAACAGCCACTGAAGTCACTCCAATTCAGAGTCATTCCTTAATTTGATTTGCTATTAATTTTGTCACATATCATAAACAAAGGGGTCTCGGGTTCTCTGTGATCCTTTGCAAGGGAAGGTAGTATCTCGTTTCATTAGAGTAAATGATTATACTGCTTTAAAAAAAGCCCAAAATCCCCAAAAACCACACACAAAAAAAAAAAGCACAGAGGAAAGAAGCCCTCTCTGAAATTAAGAGAAATCTTTCTACTTTCCTCAAAACAGCGTCTCAATAGTGCTTTTTAAAAAGGAGTTGGGACTGAAGCATCATCTAATCTGGAAAGACTATGGAGCACTGAAAGATCTGGTTACTTCAGCTCACTAACACTGCAGGAAAACTGTTTTACTAAGTAGAACAGAATTTGGGTTGAAATTTCAATTGTAGAAAGAATTGATATGACCAGAGGAATAAATATTCTTACATGTTCACAGAAGTGGAGAGTGTGTTTAGAGAAAAATCCTGAAAATCATCACAAGCTTGAAAGTGGCTGAAGCAAAGCAAGTTTTTCTAAAAAACAGGGGTTCTTCTTTGCAAGAGGACATAGTGTTATGCAGTACGTAAGAAGACCTCTGGCATCTTTTATAGCAGCATAGGTCAGGGAACTTAGAAACAAAGAAATGCATGAAATTCCTTCTTTTCTTTCCTGTCCACAGATGCATGAACTTCTCTGCATTTCGGTGGCATTGCTTTTGCAAGTGTGCGTCCTGCCTGTTCCACTGACTGCAAAGAAAAGGTTCCATCCCAGTGCTAAGAGCTGTTCCCTAAAGCCACAGCAGCCTTATCCAGTAATGTCAGTTATGAATTGATACAGCTCACAGCACCAGTGGGGACAGAACTAAGGGAGTCAAGTTGGGTAGAAACAGCACAGGAGCTGAATCTAGTAAGCAGCATAGCAAGGGGGTGACCCTCAGCATCCTTCCTTACAGAAAGGCAGGTGTCCCTGTTTGCATAGTTTGTGACAGAGCTTACCAACCTTTGCTAGTGGGTAAATGTTTGACTAGCAAGCAGCTCCCCTCCCTCCACCAAGATCAAGGAAAGCAGACAGATAAAATGGAATGTGTACCTCTGTATTCTCTTTTTTTTTTTTTAATTATATTGTTACAGACATGGTCAAAATTTGACCAAAAATACATTGGGCTGAAACCTGGGGATAACCCCCATCTCACTGAGGGAGCAGAAGCCCCTGAGGGTGAGTGAGAGCTCTGCAGCCCCACACTCATCTCCAGACCCAGTCCCAGTGAGCTCTTGCAGCCGGACAGCATGCCGGGCCCAGGTGAGCAGACCCTCTGGCTCTCCTAGTGGCTACCACCAGGCACTTCTGGGCAGAAAACAACCCTTATTGACTCAATTTCTCTTGAAAAAGCTGTTTGATCCCACTGTACTTTTCCTGGAGTATAATTATGTTAATAGTGTTAAATATTTCCTGATTTTTTTAAATTTCTTTATAAAAATAAGTCAAATGTTATGAACTTTTCAGGACTTCAGTAAAAGTAGAAAATATTGTAAGCAGACTGTTTATATTATGTAATTATTAGCAAGCTAACGGCTAATAAGCTATTTAGCTAACATAATCCCAAAATACTGCTTTATTTTGTTTTAATTTACAGTATATTTCCAAATCAAGTATAGCTTTTGCTGAACATGCTCGATAAGTTTTTATAACTTTTCTAGATCAAAAGGTGACATATTTTCAAAAATCTCAAACCTAACATGATCCAAGCCCAAATGTCTCAAAATCGTAGTTAAGCTTACTAGCCTCTTTTCCAACCATAGCCAGCAGCTGGTGTTTAGCCAAAGAGTGGAAGAAAAAGGGGCTACACTGTGTGACTGTCCTCCTAACAGTCTGTTAGACTGCAGAGAGACTTTCTGAGCTGCAGATTGCATCAGCATTTATTCAGTAGCTTTTTGTGGACATTTCTAACATGGAGCAGTCCCAAAAGAAATCAGAATCAAAACTAAGATTGGAAATAATAGGTCACAAAATTTACCACTTCTAAACCAAGCTGCTTTGAAACAAATATTTGAAGCATTTTTGAAGATTTTAAGTTGGTTATTATTATTACTATTGGTTATTATTAGGAGTTCTAAGATGGATGTTGGGAGATCTTCATTAGCAGATATTTTCAAAAAATGGTTTATTTTCATGATGATTCCGAGTAAAAACAAGTTTTCAGTGCCTGATGATTCTCTTCAAAATACAAATCCACTTATTATAACTATATTCTGAATTGCTATGGTTAGGCCAATCTCAAATGAAATTCTTTTTATAGCCATCTGTGCCTTTTTTGGTTTATACTGTGAAGTTTGGGTTTATGGTATTGAAAAGGGGAATATTATAATTATCTTTCAAAACCCCCTGCTCCCTTTTGGGCTTTTAATGGTGTTAACTAGCAAGGAGTTCCACAGCTTAGCCCAGCTGTGATAAGATACATTCTCATTCATCTGCTTAAAGTTAAACACTTCTAATGATGAAAAAAGGTAGGGATGACAGACCATAGCTAGTCAAATAACTGTGAAAGACATGAAATAGATTTTCTCCACCTTCTTACTGAGAAGTGTTCCATTATCAGCTATAAGATCTTGTATCTCAGATCAGGAGTAAAACTTTAGAACAAATATGTCTGTGTAAAATGGAGCATCTCCTCCTCATTGTGTTGTGTAGAGCAGTTCTAACTGAGTGAAGTCTCTTTCTTAAGGGGGAACAGAGAACCGCAGTCAGCACACTGTGAATTTTCAGCCCTAGGATGTACTGCCTGTATAGAAAAATCATCTAATGAGCCAGTTACCCAAATCCTTCTCATAAGGTGATGGTCTCAGTACCTCCATCAGAGCCCCAGTTTCAGCCACAATCTCATCCTTGTCATGTAGAGATCCCAGTACTTTTGTTTTGGTTTTCTCACATAACATATAACTGTGCTCCTTTCTGTCATGCCAGCCTCCACCATCTCCTGCTTTCCCCTTTTCTCCCTTCACAGGAAAGCCTTCCTCTGCATTTATCTCTCCCTAGTCCCTTTGTCTCACTTCTGTTGCTCCTTTCCAGATCACACTCAACAGCCTCACTAGATGATCCCAATCTCTTGTACACAGGAGACCATACCTTGTATACTTAGCATTACTTTGATCTATACAGTCTGTGTGTGGCCTGAGCAGGAGATGTTTCAAGTACAGTCCTTTTTGCAGGTGATCAGTCTACAAATCAGGAGGAGGGTACCAGCACCTGGAAACCAGACAAAATAGGTGTTAACTTGTCCCCTCTAGAAAAATGTCACCACAGTTATCAAAGATGTAGTCAGTGGTTTTACTCTCAATCACACTTCCCTGAAGGCAGAGGGAAGTTAAATTGAAGGTACTAACAGTTTTCCTTTATGTGTCTTCCTAGCAAAGGAAAAACTTCAACAATAAGCACCTGCTGCTGGATAATGGCAATATATTGAAGTTAGCCTTTTTAGCACCATTGATTTATTTCAGGGAGATGTGTTACACAATAACCATGAAAGCAGCAACCTTTATTAGAGACCCATATATACCTCAGCACCAGGCAAACAAAGACTCGGATAAAAGTGGTTTAACAAACAGGACAGATTAAGTTCTGAAATAACTGGCAAGTAGTTTTCTCCTCATTTACCTAGACAGGAAGGGAAATAAGTGTACCAGCAGATGACTGTTTGGGCACTGGAGCTTCCATATTACTGTCATTTGGTTTTTATCATTAAGGAGCTTTTTATGATGTCTGGGAAAAGAGAAGGAAATTAGGGTAATAGGAGTTACAAGACACTGCAACATCTTAAATATTTGTGTGGCAAGGGATATATCTATAAAAACCTGTTCTTGACTGGTTTTTCTCCCCTTTTTGGGAAAAACAAAAAATGCATCACATCAGCTTTATTTTGTATGGGTTTCTGCCAGGAAAATACATTACATGTATTTTGTACATACATATAATGTAAAAAGGCACGAAAATAATAAGAGAGAAATAATAAAATAATTGCCTGTTATGACTGCTGTGGAGTTTGTGTGTTCTGGCTGAAGTAATCTCCTTGCTTGTTAATTCTCTCAGTCAGACATCAAAGCAAAAGAGCAGCCTTCCTCCCGAAAATAGCTATTTTTCTCAAGAGAAAGAATTTTGTTTTTTTTTCCTCTAGGTAGGGACTAAACTCACTGGTTCAAACTAAATAGCAGAAAGAGGACCTCTATATACTGCCTTTCAGTAGCAAAAAAAAAAAAAAAAAAAAGGCAAAACATAAAGACAGCAGCAAGTAATTTTTAGTCCAAAGCCCAACACAGGAAAACAGGATGAGTCAGATGTCCTCACAACTCTCTTGGACACATTACTCCCAGAAAGACTGACACTGGAGTTTAAAGTTGACACTGCCTAAAAGGCTTTCGTTTAGCTCACCCTCTCCCAAAGCTGAGGTCTGAGAGAAGTTGCTGATGGGTTGAGTACAGGAGAAACAGCCTTGAGCTGGTGCTGCTCCCCAAGAAGCAATGTGCTCTGCTTACTTCTACGTTCAGTAAGCAGATACTGCTGGATCTGCACATGCCTTGGTGCTGTTCCAGCGTAAGGAAAGGACAAGCTGGGAAGTCAAAGGTGCTAGCAAGATAACACGAGGTGACATTGGTGATATTCTGACTGAATTTCATTTGTGCTATGGAGGAGAATAAAGTGAAAAAGGAACTTGGCAGTGGGAAAACAAATTATTAGGGAGAAAAGAGGTAGCAACTGAAGCAACTACAGTCCAACAGTTAGCTGCCCTGTGTTCAGATCCACATTCACCAAATACATTTGAACTCCTTCGAGAAATGGGCATCCTCTTGCCAGTAAGTGAAGAGGGGAGGGGAAGGCTGCTCCAGCATAATATATGTGAAGTATTACTGAGTATGTCAAATAACTAAGCCCTTTACTTTTATATCTGCTGCACTTCTACACTATGTCATGCCTTGAGACCTGAAGCAATACCTGATATTCGTATGTTTTTCATCTCTCTAAACCACCATCACAGATCACAGCAGTGACCAGGTAGTGATGTGTTGGGAGTCAGGATCCTAGACTTTAACAGAAGGGAACAACCACTGCATCTGTCCTTCTTAAAGACAGTGAAAGCATCCTCACTTCCCCATTTCAACCTTTACCCCCAAACTCAGGGTTGGTGGAGGAAGTAAGTGAATGTGATGCAAATTGCACAATTTCATTGCAACCAAGTGTGAATGCTTTCTGGTCTTATGTTGTAGCTGCTCAAGACTGGAGGTTTTTTTCAATTCGTTGTTGGCTTGATTTCACTCAGGGCTTATTATTTTAAAATTACAGCCTTGTATATGATCTCTTCAGAAGAACATCAATAAAAGGATGAGTAAGTTTTTAACCACAGGATGGCACCTGCAATCTGGGTGACTTTATTGCCTAATAACCTATAAGGGTTGTACCCAAATTTATGGTGCTTGTACCCAGAGCTGGAATTTAATGACTTAAGGCGTAAGCATTCTGAAGTACCCATGAATAAAAAAATCAAAGACCAATTTTTCAAGCTGATTAAATCATGTGCTCCCAGACAGGAAGGCTAGATCTCTCCAGAATATATATGGCTTCAAAACTTTAAGAGGTTACAGTCCACCACAGCACACATCACAAGTATGGCTGAGATACAATACATGTCCTTAACTCTGTAGAGACCCATTACTATGAGAAGAAAGAAAAAGGACAATAAGATAGGATGGCCATCAGTCAAGTCCATTGTATGAGACCCTTTAGCTCAAAGTTACTTTCCAGAATATGGCCTATCTAAGAGACTTCATTTCAGTGTCAAATATACTAATTGGATTGGCAGACAGAATATAAATTTTTGAGGGTTTTTCCAGACCATCCTGAGTATGACATGACCTTTGTCAAAGCTTTGAGTGCTCAACAAAAATTGAAAGTACCTGTTATCTTAGGAAAATACACCCAAAAAATCCCCTTTCATACAGGTTTTGAATTGCATGTACAAGGTGCACCAGAACAGCCATGGAAAAAAAAGTTCGTTTAAATTGATTCAGCTAGCTGTACTTCACTTGTTTTAATCTTCCCACCCAAGGCAGCTTCAACTAATCTAATGTATGCACGTAATGATTCTTCATTGTGTAACAAGACATTTATGCAAGGAGAACATAAATTTGAAACACTAATCTAATCTCCTCCAGCATCAATAAGGGTTACATCAAGTTGTATGCAAGACCTAACTGCTGGCTGCTTTTTCTTTCAGCAGCCAAACCATTTTCAAGAATGACTGCTTTCTGCAATGAATCTCTATGATAAGCCAGTTTTTCATGTATTTTGCGCTGAACTTAAACACAGATCTTGAAGTAGTCTTTGTCTCCAAATTAGCATTCTGTAGGCAAAACCTTGAATGCCTTTGGGTTGCTGAAAATAGTTATTAATAGTCTGTCATTGACCAGCCCATTTCCTGAGTGCAAAAGACCATTTCTGCTTTCTTCCTAATTGATGTTACTCAGATAGGAAATTTTTTCAAATTAATTTGTAATAGTATGTATTACCCTATTCATTGAGCTAAACATGGACCACCTCTCTAGCTTCTTTGCACCAGCTCAGTGGTACAAGGATGCTGTAAAGCTGATCTGGTCCAGAAGGGCCAAAGGGTCTGGAGGAGGGTATATCTCAACAATCCACATGGATGTAAACCACTTGACCAAGGAGCAGTATGGACATGACTCTGATAGCATACAAACTGTGTCTGTTAGGCTTAGATAAATTGTTATGCAAACTAAAAATTTCATTAAATTTAAAGAAAATAGATGCTCTTCATGTTAGTTGGTCTCTACTCTTGAGTCTTGGAAACCTAAAAGAAGTGACTCTTCAAAAGTTTTTAAAGGTGATAAAGGCGGAGACTAAACTATTGGAGTGGACAGGCCAGAAACAGAGCTGTGGCATGTCTCTTGCAGAAAGAGAGAGAATCACAAGTGTACTCATATCTCCGTGTTCCATGTCTGAGAGGTGGAAGGGAAGGTGCTTGTGGCTGCTGTTCAAGGTGCTGTTACACTTTGTGCAATGGAATGGGGTGGTCTTTCTAAGGTTAATCTGGTGAACCTTTTATTCAGTTTGCAAATTACAAGCGGCCCATGGGCAGACAGTTGAAGAGTCCATTTCAAGACTTTCTGTTAATCCTTGAATGCTAGGAACTTGGTGACTATCTGAGCAGGATTCTCATTCTTTTCTCTATTGCTTTTTCTTATTCTGAGCAAATCCCAGTTGAGTGGACCTCTGCAGCTTAGATTTTCAAACTTGAAGTGTATTTTAAAGCTTTGTTTGACTGAAGATTAGAGGGAAGGTAGTTTTCCCTAAAATATTAGACAGACATAAAATGTATTCTTACTTTAGTAAATCTGATCTATCATCTACTATTACCAACAAAACAACACTTCATAAACATAAGTATTTTATGATACAAAACCTGCACTGAGGAGTTAGAAAGGGCATACTAGTGAGTGTGCCCACTAGTGTATAATGAGCACAATTAATTTGGGTATGTATCAAGACCAGTATTGTGCTAAATATTCACAAAAAAAATTGAATCAGCGTGTTCTATTACTCTTTTCATTATAGAGTTGTAAAATAGAAGTAATGTCACTCAAAGTGAACATCCTTCTTAATTTACAACCTTGCTCATTGTAATGCAAAATTTAATATACTTGGTGTTTTAGATGCTGAAATTTTAATGTAATCTAAATACTAATATCCAGATTTTCATGGGTTTGCATTTAAGATTCTTTTTTACACACCTGTTAATTTTTAGATTCTCTAGTGGCTTTGAATGAAAATGTGAAAGCAGTATCTTTTAAAAGATTGTATTTATAAACACAATAGTTTGGGTATTATGAAGTCCCTTTGAAGTATAGAAATCTCATCACATATACATCTATGTCTGGTTGATGGAGATATTTGTGCTGCTTGTTTAAATAGGTAGACTGATACCTCAGCAAAAAGTATAATAATAGCTAAGATCAAGACTTTGAAAAGCTCCATTTGGTGGACTGTTATTTTTCATGCTGTTAAAATTACATTAATCAATTGCTTCAGTATTTATTTGTTCGTGCCAAAAGGAATTCTGAGGACACTGGTAATCTACTTATTTGGAAAAATAGATGTTTTACAAAATGTACCTTTCAGAAATAAGCCCTTTATAAAATCTTGAAATATTCAGTACAGAGAAACGCCCAAATCCCATAGAAATCTCTGAAAAAATATTGTAAATTTCAGTAGGCTTTTGTTGATTAGGCAATTGTGGAGATAAATACTTTCTATCACCATAAAAGCTATGCTTTTGGTCATTGTAAGAACAGCATGATTAGAAGTACAAGGATTACAGAGTACATCAAGCAAAACCCTTCATTAAGTCTGTAGTGGTCATTAAACAAAGTAAGTCCAAGAACTTTTAAAGTGAAACTGTCAATGAAAAGAAGATAGCAAAAAGGAAAAATATGTAGCATTTAAGTGGGATAAGGCCCATTCCTAGTAAAGAAACTTTATTCCGTTTATTCAGACCTTTTTTCTGTCCGTCCTCTAACATGCTAACCTGAGAGTCATGTATTGGTTGGTGTATTTAATTTTTTGTGCTGTATCAAGCATTCCCTTTAAATCATAAGAATGGCTTTAAGTACTGATATAATTATCATCTGATGATGCGCTCTCCAGACAGAACTATGCCAGAATCATATGTGATGGCAGCAGCACTGAACAGTGTGCCCAGTTGTGCTTTCCTGTCCAGCCATAAAGATAAGACAATCATCTAGGATGGGCATCTGAGCAGGGATCAGCAGCCTGGGTGAGGGCACAGAATCCTCACCACCTTTCCCTGTTTGTGCAGAGCTGAGAGCCACTGCCTCTCTGTTGCTGTTCCTGCCTGAGCAGATCAGACAGGAGCAAGCTGGATGTGTCTGCTCAGAACACAATCTAACCTCCAGGTTAGCTCTCTGGATACACCTGAGTATATCCTCAGACTTATGGAAAAGACACTCGTTTTGATAAACCACAGGGATTAGTACAACCTTTACATTCTGGGTGACAGTAAAAGCAACATAAAAATGTTGCTGCTTTCCTTCTTCTCTGCAAAATTCTCCAGCAAATTCCCAGGAAATACTTTCTCCTTCCTCCAAACAGTTTTTAGAGCTGCAGCTTACTGTGTACCTCTCCCACACTGCAATCCTGTACGTTTTTCCTGTAAATTTTTCCAGTTTCCAGGAGAGAGAGTCGTGAATGCTTGCAGCAACTACCTCCTCTTATGTTAGTATTACAATCTTGTTAGATAAATGGAGTAAGAAAAGTGTTTAGGGGACTTTCAGAATATGGGTTTTATTTAAAACTTGGAACTATCATACTCAGATCATACTTTCTCAAGACAGCAGTAAAGAAAGAGCTTGGATCTACTTGAAAATATGTTTTTAAAAACCACCCTAATTTGAAATTAGGGTTACTAGTGGCTCCTTGTGCATAGTGCTAGAAAATGAGAGAACAAATCCAATATCAATGCTTTCAAATGTTCATCATAAAGAGCTATGTAGGTCCATTCAGCATGAAGTCTGCATTTCTGCAGACCCTACCAAAAAAAGGTTCCAAGTGTGTGTTCTCTACACAGCCCCATCATTGGGATTTTTTTGCAACTGAGTCATGTTCTGAAGAGATCTAAGAGCGATAAAAACCATGAAAGACTGTATTTTACACTTTGTCTTTCCCAGCAGGTTCCCTGACAGATCTTTTCAAATGGGCTATTCTTCTTGCAAATCACTCTATAAATTGTTGAATGTTTGATCAAACACCCTGCTTGTTAGTTTTGCAGAAACAGAAGGAAGTTTTCTCAAAAGAGCAAGCTATTTGATGCACCAAAAGCCAGGCAGCCACAGTGCCCAGCAACCTCGACAGCAAGGGGGGCAGCGTAGCCAGGAACATTACTTAAAGTGAAACATTCATTGTACCACTGCAAATCTATAGCATCCACATAAAAAGTGGATCTCAAGTGCTGCTCAGCTGACACAATGGACTTGCAAATGTTCTTCAAAAATTTGATTAAACTAAGGAGGAATCTGGACTCTATCCTTAGTAATGCAAATACAAATTAAAATATAAAATGCTTTCCCTTCTCAGCTGTGATTTGAGTGACATATTCAAAATTGAGGAAGTAGGGTTTGGGTTATTATAACAGCACAGACTCAGGGAGAAGAGAGTGCAATGAAGGTTGAAGACCCTCCTGCCAAAATAGTCACTGCAGAGCAGAGCAGAGAGAGCATTTCTACATCAAACAGCAGGGCTGCAACATCCACCTGGCATGCTGGTTCTATTGATACATTCAGTGCATATGATGAATAACATCTGTTTTCTTGTTTGACTGAAGGAACGTCTGTCTAACTTATATTGGACATTGAGATTAGTAGAGCAATTATTTTAGAATTCTGTAATTATAAACTAATGAGAAAGTCTAAAAGCCTGAATTTTTAGACACCGTGGATTTGATAATTATACTAATCTCTTAGGTACTTATTCCTTGAGGAATTACATCATTACTACTCCACAACCTACAAATGAATCCTCTATTTCTACAGACCATGGTTATGATATTTGGCATGACATCAGCAAGTACAGAAAATCTATCCATGTAGTACAGTGTCTGATGTGTAAAAGTACAGGTTTTTTTCAGCTTCTCAATTCTTTAGCATCTATCATATTGTTTCTTCTGTGTATATCCTTTCCCTCAGCACGAGTTAAATTAATCTTTTCTTCCTTACATCCTTTAGCTAATGTCTCACTGAACTATCAACATTATATAGGTAAATCATAGCAAGGTCATTTGGTTAAAAGCAGAAAATACGATCTTTGACAGTATCTAGCACATCATTTTACAGAAATTTCTTATGGATGATGCATTGGACTTAATTTTATTTAACAGTGTCAGCTATGGTCATTCATGCATTGCCGATTTTTTTTTCTAGGTACACGAAAATGAAGACTGCCACCAACATCTATATTTTCAATCTTGCCTTGGCAGATGCCCTAGCAACAAGTACTCTGCCATTCCAGAGTGTGAATTACTTGATGGGAACATGGCCATTTGGTACCATCCTCTGTAAGATTGTTATATCCATAGACTACTACAATATGTTCACCAGTATCTTTACACTCTGCACCATGAGTGTAGATCGCTATGTAGCTGTTTGCCACCCAGTTAAGGCCCTTGATTTCCGTACCCCCAGAAATGCCAAAATTGTCAATGTCTGCAACTGGATTCTCTCTTCTGCCATTGGCCTGCCAGTTATGTTCATGGCAACTACTAAATACAGGCATGGTAAGTCTGGCTTTCATTCCAACATTTAAACTCCTTTCTGCATTGTTTCGTTTTAATGTAGAGACATTGAATTAGCTTCTGCCCTCCAATCTGTATAAAGCAAGTATCGGTGCAAATGGGCCCCTTCAACAATTTTGCAGCTGGCTGTAGTTGACTGGACAAGCACTACATGTCATCTGTGTTTTACAACAGGCAGCTCCAGCTCTTTCTGTGGTCCATGCAAGTCTTGCTGCCTCACATGGTTACTGTAGTGTTTGGAAAAGCATCTGGGCCTGCCTGCCTTCTGCTGTGGGGCAGTTATGCATTGTCTTACAGCACAGAAGCCTGCACTTTATCCAGGATATTCCCACTGGGTAGATATGTTGCATGTAGTCTGGGAGGATGTGATACAGAGCAGAAAGCACAATTCTGGATCACTGGTGCTCAAAGACCTTCCATAAAGGGACAGTGACAGCAAGTCAGCATAAATCCAAACTCACCATGGTGCATAGTTGCCAAGTGACATGTCATTTTCTTCTCCATTGCCCTGAAAGGCCCAAACTCTTAGGATATATGGTAGCTAAGCCATCTTTCTTTTCACCAGGTTTTGAAAGTGAAAACAAGGCAAGGTTTGAGCATTTGTGACAATTCAACTCTACTTCTTTTCCAGTATACGTTTAATTCCAAGCAATAGAATGAAAAAGAGGACACGTTAATTTGGTTTTGTTTTTCTAACTCCATACGTGTTTTGCAAAACTCTGTCCTATCAATGTTTGTGTAAACAACGGCTCACAGATTGCTTCATTTTACATGTTTACTTAGTAAATCCTCATATATTTGCCTATGGTATTTAATTGAAAAAAAGTTTAAAAAAAAGCAAATGAAGAACTGACCCCCTTGTTCTTCTCTGATATTTTCCTCCTTCCCCAGGCTCGATTGACTGCACACTTGCATTCTCCCACCCTGCATGGTACTGGGAGAACCTCCTGAAAATCTGTGTGTTCATCTTTGCCTTCATCATGCCAGTCCTGATAATTACTGTGTGTTATGGGCTGATGATTTTACGCCTGAAGAGTGTTCGCATGTTATCCGGCTCCAAAGAGAAGGATAGGAACCTGCGGAGAATCACAAGGATGGTTCTTGTAGTGGTGGCAGTGTTTATTGTCTGCTGGACTCCCATCCACATTTATGTCATCATTAAAGCCCTGGTCAACATCCCAGAAACTACTTTCCAGACTGTCTCCTGGCACTTCTGTATTGCTCTAGGGTATACAAATAGCTGCCTTAATCCAGTCCTTTATGCATTTCTAGATGAGAATTTCAAAAGGTGTTTCAGAGAGTTCTGCGTCCCCACTTCCTCAACCATTGAACAGCAAAACTCCACCCGAATCCGACAAAACACTCGTGACCATGCTTCCACTGCCAACACTGTGGATAGGACTAACCATCAGGTATGACTAGCAGTGGAGATGTCATCTCTGGATCCAGGCCACCTGCCTGGAGATGACATGTATTCTGAAGTTACTGTCTCTACTGATTTGTAGCTATCTGAAGGTCTAAACACCTTCGAGGTTATATTTGAAACTTCTGTAGGCATACACAGAGACCCCAGTCCTGCATGGTGCTAGTTGTTCTCTACCCTGCTTGATATTCAGAAGTCAAGGGTTTTCAAGGTTACCTTGCCTGACTGGGTCCCACATGCATGCATGTACAAAGCACACAAAACAGCATTTCATTTGCAGGATGTTTACAACAGGTGACTGATTGAAGGTTAATCACAGATTTCTCTGTTCCTACTCCTGGTCTTCTGATAGAGACAGGAGTGCGACAAAATACAGATCTCTCTTCTTCTCCCATTGCAGCAGTGAATAAAAAGATAAAAACCTGTGTGTGTTCACTTTTGACTGATGTACAAAGAAGGCCTACCTGGCCTTGTTTTTCCTGAAAGACATGCAAGAAGTAGACAAAAGCTTGTCTATATGCAGTTCTTATATCAGATATGTGTTGACTAAGGTGGGTTTTGATATAGATATATCGATAGAGAGATAGATAGAGAGATAGATAGATAGATAGATATAAATATAAACATACATGTTAAGGACTATTGTGCCATTTTGCCATTTTAGCTCTACTAAGATACTTTTTCCATGTAGAAAAAGCCTTTAAGGAGCAGACATTTTATGACACATCAGATACCAAGAGAAATAGATTTTTTTTTTAATTCAGCCTTTGGTTGCTTACTTTTTGCAAAGAAGCTCTTTTGTAAATGTTCAGTATCCATGGTCCTGTAATTAGTCCAGAGAATTTCCAATACCCATCCTTCAGTGAACATCAAACAAAACATGAAAGCAAATCTTAACATTCATGAAAGTCATTCAAGCAAATCACAAGCAGTAAAAGTTTGAGTTGTCTCTGTAATTCCTTAAAAAGAAGAACTAAAGGCATAAGCCTGGTTCATTCCTTGCCATATCACCTTTCAGCAATATACTTAAGGTTGCTCACACACCAGTTTCTCACTGCTGCCACTTTAGCCACAAGCTGGCTGTTTCCTTGAGGTGCAGAACTCAGTGGCTTCTTGTGAAAGCAGCTGCATACCTGCCACTCAGCTGCTGCCAGAAAGCATAAATCTGAACATTACCATCTCCAAACAGACTAAACAGTAATTGCACCAGAAAAGAGGAGGGACCAGTCTAAAGGGAGAAGGGCTAAAGTGAGCTTTATTAAGCATCAGCAGTTGGTATTTTTGTTCACCACTGTCTGATTCATACGTGCCAAACCATGGCCTGTGAAATCAGCACCTGCTCAGTCTTACATACACTTTGGTGGTGGAGCAGAACTGCCAAACTTGGCACAGGCACATACATATATGTATGTATGTATATACATGTAGTATTCACTAGGTGTAGCAAATTATTAGAGAGACTCATCTTTTAATAATCTATTTGTAACCCTTGGTGGAGTCAATTTTGTGCGTGCGTCCAACAACAGGATTGCGTCTCTTATGTAGTACAATTCCAACTTTCTAAAGTGTGGTGTGCATGCGCCCATTTTCTAAATTTACTTATGGATCTTTATATTACTTTTAGGAGAGCTGTACACTTCTACCCGTAGCAAAGATTAATGTGACACTGACCAGAGGCTGGTGAAATAAAGTCTATTTCCTTGAGCACTGAGCAAACACAGAATAGAATATGTTTCCCACAAAGATCTTTCAACCTACACCAACAGGGAAGACAGTCTGCGGAGGCAGGGATGAACCAAGCAATGAAGTGAGCTTGAGAGTGACAATAAGAAGGAAGCTAGTCTCATAGTTGCATTCTTTGTTGATTAGGGATTTTTTTTCCGTTCAGGGAATAGTGATGAAGTTAGTTAAGAAGAAATAAAGCATATGTAAAGAGAAGGGAAAGGGAAGACACTGAAGGGAAAGGAAGGTGAGAGGAAGAGTGCTGGGGAGAAAGGGGAATGTCAGTAATGAGGTCCAAGTGAGGCAGTAAGGATGGAAACTGAAGCAAAGAGACAATCTGCATGGAACAAAGGTGTATACAGAGTTATAAGAAGTTGCTTGACTACTTTGGTAGCTCTTCCTAGCAACTAACTTATCAGTTTTCCCCAGAGCCAAGGAGAAGAAGACCACACTTGGAAGCTCAGGTCCTCATAGATGGGCAAATAGGTCTCTTTGCATGGTCAGATATTTGAAAGAATTTGGAGTGGCCAGTTTCACTTCCCTCACCACCATCCCTGCAGTCCCTGCTTGAGCAGCTGCTGCTGTTGCCATTGCTTTACTTTTGCCAGATGTGCTCACTTCATGATGACCTGGGCCTTCTCCCAGGACTACAGCTCAGCAGTTGTTTGGTGCAGTCTTTCTCTCTCTCCAAAATGTCTATAGAATAGCAAGCCATGTTCAAAGCTTAATATTAAACTTAATTTATCTTTTTTCTCCAGCAAACATTTCTGTAAGAGATACTTTTGTTGTTGCTTTTATCAGAATGACAAATAAGATTGTAGAACTAATCTACACTGGAAAGGTTCTCCGGAGTAGTACTTAAAAGTGTAACAAGTAATATTTTTATATTATTATTTTAAACAAAGAAAGCCCTAGAGTGAATGCAGCTTTTGCTCTCAGAAAAGAAAAAAGAAAGAAAATAAATCCCCAGACAAACCAATGTTTGCTCAGACAGTCAGATTTCATAAATTCTGTTGACAGGGTATTCTTTTCACAGGTAAGTGCCTTCTGTACAAGAAAGTCTAGCTTGTATATCTGTATTGATCGAAGTATACTGACAAGCTCTTTCTTGCAAAGATGAGGCCTTGGAGAGCATTTGGTATATGAATTCTAATTGCAAGGCTGTATAGTACTAGGCACACTTCACATAATTTTCTAAGAAACAGATGTTCTACAAATTCCTTTTTTGCCAAGTGAGAATTCTTTTCTCCTGCTAAAATTAATGAGAACTATAAGGCTCAATCACATAAGGCCTAACGCTCTTAAAGCACTTAAAAATAAGCATCGACTGGTGGAAGGAACAACTGTATTTTCTATCAGTGCAAAAGCGCTAACAGAAAACATCATAAATATTCATATTATTCTGAGTTAAGATACTGGCCTTTGGCCTACTCTATGGCTCTTTGGCATTACCAAAAAGGTGTAGATTATGAGTTTGATTATTGTTTTATCAGCATTTACAGAAAGTGGAAGTGTGAAATAAGTTCAAAACTCCTACAGAAAAGCGGCATCTTGCAAATGCACAGAGCAACATCTGATCCGTAACACTGATGGTGCGAGCATTTATAGAAATTGTGTATGCTCAGTAGACAAACACAGCTCTGAGTGGCTAATCAGGCATGCAAAAAACTGGAAGAGTTGTAAGATAGGTGTTTCACATCTGGGGGGGAATGTATGCTGTGTTACACTCAACTAACTCCTGCAGTAAAATGCATAGGGTACATCTATTCTGAAGAGAGCATAAAGGCTCAGCTCACTTTAGTTCAGGGAGGGATATGCAGTCTTATAAGTGTATTTGCATGGAGAAGGAGTGATGGAATCCTGAAAAAAACACTCAAAACACAGAACTGCTTACTTTGAACTTTTTTCTGTATGACCCAGTGTTGGTAGGGAAAGGTAATAAGGACCAAAGACTAGCTTTTGCAAATGGTTGAGAGTTTTTGATGTCATTGGCATTAACCTGATTCATATAAAAGACCTTGGCAAGTATTTTGAAATAGCTCTTACTTCAGATGCTCAGAGATAATTGCATTACTTCATCTCTGAGATGAAAAGAAGTTTTATTTTTTTAATTTAAAATTAATTGATAATTATTTTTCCTGAAAACTATGTTTTCCAAATATATTAAATTTTTGCTATGTTAATACCAAAAATATAAATACTTAGGAAACTCAATTATTACTAATTATTGAAATCCGAGAAACTTGTTTCCGTGAATTAGTTTCTTTGTGACCTGTTTTATAGCTGTTTTTATAGCAGTTTCACCTGAATGTATCCAAGCAACTAAGCAAATTATGTATAGGCACATCTTCAGGACTATTTAGTCATCCTATGTAACTATATTTTGCAATTTTAGCTTCTGATGCTTTCTCCTTAACTACTGAAGTGTCTAAATGCCCTAATGGAAGCTGCAAATCCTCCTCATATGCTGAAAATGAGGCCTCAGATGTGTTCAGTAAACAAAGACTCAGCCCTGAAAGCTTTGCCCTTATTGCTTGGATTGGCAGTCACGTGTAGAAATAAAAAGGATGTTGGATTCAAGAAACACTGTTTTAAGTTGAAACAAGGAAAAATTGAAAGCTAGTTTCACTTTGACTAAATAAATGAAGAAAGTGATTTCTTACCTTTCAGTTTTCCCAGTGCTATGTGAGAGATTGCAAACAAATATGGGGAATGCTGGTGAGTCCTATTGCAGAAACATGAAAAAGCTGGGCAGTTTCTGTAACTCCAAACCTTGGCAGATTAACATCTACCTGTATTAATAGAGAATGGCCTTTCTGTGTATTTTTAGAAAATTGATGTATCTCCCTTGGAAATTTTACTTTATTTCAATAATAATTTAAAGGTATTGATTTGTTAAGAAGCCCATTTCTGGTAAGATAGTGACATCAATGAAACACTTGTTGAAGTTCAATAGACCCTTAAAATCGGACTTTCTTTTGTAGCTGATTTGTACTGTCATGGGCTCTTTGTGAATCTTCAGGTATCATCTGTGATTCTGCTGTCCATGCCGTAAACCCTTGATTTGCAGTGTCTCCTACCCTGTTTTCAACAGGTTCTAGTACAACATTTGTTGGGCAGCAAAAAGGGATTCTTGACTTTCAGGACATGCTGTGCAGTAAGCAGGTTTTCTTGATGAAAACATCTGTAGTGGTGTTGTGCCTGCATACAAATTGAACCTAACATAGATTCTGCAGACACCTGGGGCTGAGAGGTTTTTGGGTTTGTTTGCTGATGTAAGTCTGTCTCACACCACATTTAAACTGGACTTTAGCTGCAAATCCAAAAGTCAGACAATATCCTGAAACATAGAATGTATCAACTAAAATACTAGCTCTTCTGTAACTGCTACAGAAAGCATACAGGGAGGGAGTCATATCTTTCAATACTTGTGAAATTCTTAGAGAGTTCCACTCTAGAAAGAGAACAACTGGCTTGATACAGAGTATATTCTAATTCTAAGTCAATTTTCAGACCTACTAATGTTTTTTTGTCTTTGAAGGTCAGACATAAAACTTTTCTGTTACTTCATGGCAAAGGCATGGTCTTTATGCCTTACTCTCTATGTGTTCAGCTTTATACAGCAGGACAGTAGATGCAAATGAGAAATTAATTCCTCTTAAAAGAAACCTGAACACATGTAGACACACACACAAACTTTTGGGTGGGAAGATGCCAAGCAACTGCTCATTGTATTTGCAATTTCTTTCCTTTCAGTTGGAACTTCAAGAAGCTGAAACTACTCCACTGCCGTGACAGGGTCTCCTGCTGCATGGCTCTCAAAGCAGTTGCATACCAGTGCCACAGTGTGTCTGGGCAGTATGCTATGGGAACATGTAGGATATACTTTCCCTCAAAAAAATACCACAGAGGAAAGCACCTGCTTTTCCAGTCTGTCACAAATTGCTTCTGCAGCACATCTACTTTGCACAGAATAGAAGCATGAAATATAACAGCAAGCAGAGCCAAGAGATATGAGGGCTTGCCAGGCTCCTGTGTTCAAAACAGTCATGTTTACCAGGAATACGTAAATGAGTCCAAAACACAGCTATTGTACATGTAGCAATCTGACATGCTCTTGATAAGTTTATAGTGGTGGTAAAACAGGTTGGAAACAAAAATTCAAAGGCTGGACAACTATACTTTGAAAAATGAAAGTGAGCTTTTAATGATAGGTAATAATGGGATATGAAGTTGTAATACTGTTGGGTACACTCTATTTATTCTTAAAATTTTTAGAAGTGTTTCCTGTGCAGGTTTTATTTGCGTGCTGAAGTCTAACAAGGTCATCTAGAACAACACATTTGCAGTTCAAGAGGTCTTCTCTTACAGGATTGCAATTTCAAAGGGAAAATATTTCTCTAAGTGATCACTTAACAAAAAAACCAAAACTCCAAGCTTCACCTTCTGCTTCTGTTTCTCATGTAAGAAAAGAGTAAAAATCAAAACAACGAGCTATCATTTTTTCTAAAAGAGATGAGTAAATGAAAGTATTCCATGTTATTGATTGTCAAATAATCCCCGAAACAGTATACATTAACATAAATTCCTTTGTGAATAGAAATGTAGCTATAAACCTGTCAGAGCTTGCACAGGCTGATGATGTCTTCTCTTTCAAGTAGTTTCTCAAATTTCAGTTGCTCTGTCAGCAACATTTTCAATTTGTAAGTCATCAACAGCCCCTATTGTGAAGTGCTTGAAGCAGTTAATGCATTAGTCCTTTTTTAAAAAACAAAAACAAAAAAACCCAGACAAACAAACAAACAAGTTACATTCTGCTAGATATCTATTTTTTCTTAACCAAACCTGTAATATGTTTGCTTTTCTAACTAGTGTAATATAGTCTGCATCTGCATTTTGTATTAACTGCTAAAACACATTAAGATTTCAGGAGGAACCATTGTACTGCAGTAAATGCCTCCTTAGCTGTTTTCTAGTATGAGAAATAGAAATATCCATGTAGATAATTTGTGGTGCGATGGTATTTTCTAGACATTGTTTGTTACTTGGTTTGTAAATAAATCATTAGTAGCTAAACAGGGGAAAATGTACTTTGATGAATTTAAGTGTATTCTAAAATACAACTCTATGGAACAGGGAGGTTTTTTGTCTTTTTCTTTCTGCACCCAAAATGTATTTCTTATTTTAATTGTTAAAATCTATGTAACAATAAGCGTTTAATGTGAAATTGTTTCTGCCATAGACTGCATAATAAAGATTGAAGGCCAAATACTTGCAAGTTGTAAATTAAAGGATTATTTGAGTTTCATCACTGCGTTCCAGCTAAATGTGTAGTCTAGGTATCAGAATATGAAACTAAATATAGGGGAAGTGCCTTATTTTTTTTCCTTTTCTGTTGAAAATTCCACTGTGTTGTCACATGGATTTAATGTTTAATTTTGTATTAGTTTAGCTGTATCATCTCATAGTCATCATTAAAGTTTAAATCAGTCATCACCATTCTAAGAGGTTTTGCATCTAATTTTTAAACAGCATAAGACAGGCACTTGGAAGAAATTGACATTGTTTTACACCACACAGGAGTATTACTTAAATAACAAAACCAATATAAAATACACCAGAGATGTAAATACATTAACATCATATGACACCATTACTGTCTGATGTGTTTGGAGTAATTTGACATGCTCACATACAACAGCCTTACAAAATTTAAAAATATTGAATGACTATTTGAAAAGTCTGATAGATCAAAAACATGTTTAAGTAAACTTAAAATCATAGATTTGTGACTAGTCAAAAGTTCATCAGCTTTAAAAAAATTTACATAATTAATTGAAATCAGTATTTTTTCTCTACTTAGAATGGAATGAAGTACACAGGCATAATATTGTGGCTTGCCAACAGACAGCCAAATATTTTAAAAGATTTTCTGCTTCTGTTGTCCAACAATTAATTGAGCAAGCTGACTGTAATTATTTCTAGCAGTATTAATGTTTTAGCCTTGATGCTTTAAGGATATGAGGAAACAAATTTTATTAACAGAGCATTAGCAAAAAATAAGAAAAAGTCTTTTTTTTTAATTTTTCCCAGAAGGCTTGAATGTTCATTGGTAGTGCTTTACAGTACGTAGGATATTATTACATAACTTCTGTGTCTGTATTGCAAAGCTTTAATAAAACTGTGTGTGTGTTTCTTGTATATTTGCAACATACTGTATTGAAGTATATGCTGATTAACGTGTTATGCCATATATTAGTAGTTTAGCTTTAAAAAATACCATGTGATCAACCAATATGAACACAACTGCCTTGGAGGTTCTCAGGTTAATTACCCACCTGCCTTAAAGAATATGTTGTAGTTTTCATTTAAAAAAGGGGAAATCCCAGTAGTTCAGTATTTTAAAAATATTTTTTAAAAATTCCAGGTAGTATTTGGGTTTGTCCCTCTTGTGCTGAGAACTCGCTGTAGATACTCAGCTCCAGGAGAAGGCCAGCACGGGAGCCTATGTCTGTTAAGAGAAAGACAGGGTGAGCAGAAGAAAACTTTCCCTTTTCAGCTTCTGGCAGATGGAGGCTTCCCAGGTTCTTACCTATTAAATTAAACAGCATGGGCACATTCCCAGGCACTGGGACAAGCTTGCCTGTACTTCTAATGCCAGCGGCAGAGTACAACCTGGCATTATTGCCTGGCTCCCTGCTGACCTGTATGCTCCTAGACAATTTTGGAGGCAAAAAGAATTTACTAGCTTAAAGGCAAGCTGTTTTGTCCCAGTGGGTTTCAGAGTTCTGACAGTGTAACCAGGCACATTTTCTCTGTTGTTCCAGAAGTACTCATAATTTTAAAAAGACTTTGTTGAATTTTTCTTTATGGGGTGACTGAAAGAATTCCTGAGTCTATAAACTGATAGAAGTTGTAACCTAAAACATGCTCTAGCAAGGAGTCCCATGGTTATGCTGAAATATTCCTGTTTTGTTTCTTTTAAAAGTTCTGCCAGATATTTTAGTTGGGCATAACTATTTCTCATATTTGGGGGGGGAGGGTAGGGGGATAGTAAAGAGGGGAAGTGAATAATGGTTATTTAGTATGACATTTTAGCAAGATGATATCAATAGGACTATTCAGTAAAGAATAATCCTGACTATTTTTCTTCTCTTCTTCATACCGGTCATGCTTTTACAGATTTTATTGTATAACTCCTCAGTTTTTTATTTCCTAGCATGCTAATTGGTATTTTGAACACTCTTGAGCATGCATGTTTTAAAGGGATTACCCACAATGACTCTTAAGATCTTTTGGCTGATCAGTAACATCTCATTTATTACCCATGTGGTACATATGTGGTTGGGATTTTTTTTCTCTACACGCACACATTTTTTTGTATATGTATCAACTTGGCATGCCATCTGTCACTTGATTGACCAGTCACCCAGGAGTTCTTTGTGATATATGGCCTAGCTTTTACCATATTAAATAACTATGTGTTTTTATAAGCATTGTTATTTCACTGCATGCCCCTCTTAACATGGGACAGCAACTTTCTGGAAAATCACTGGAAACTTCCCTTCCACTTATTATTTATTCCTACTGTTCATTTCTGACCTTTCATTCAGTTTTTAATTAATGAAGGATTTGTTTTCCTTTATGTCATTATATATTAGTTTCTTTAAAAGGCTTTGGGGAGGTACAGCATCCAACAGATTTTTCACAACTGGTGCACACTGTGTCTCAGCTGGTTCACTTTTTTCCACATTCTCACCAGCTCCTCCAATGACCTCTGAAATTCTTAGCCAGTTCTTCATTCTGTCATACTTGCCACCTCTCTATCCATTCTGCTCTCCCACCTACCTGGCTTCCTGAAAAATCAGATGCCCTTTCCTCAGTCTCTTCTTTTTTTAGAAAGGCTGCCACTTTTCTTCTAATTTTGATTTGGGGTTCAGTGGCATTCTCAGAGTAGGTGACAACTAACATTTGGACTAGATTTAGGCCATCTGATGACCTTTTCTGCTTAGTCTCTGCCCACCCTAGATATTAGTGCCCTAATAGACACTTTTGTCTGTAATAGCCTTAATTTGGTGTTTCTTTCTAGACCCAGCACTACTGCAGGGTCATCAGCCCTTAGTTACATGAGTTATCCCTAAGTAGACAGAGACTGAATGCTTCTTCAAAGACCATAAATATTCCTCTAAGCTTTTATTGCAGTTCCAGTGTTTTACCACCCTCATTGTAAAAAATTACTTCCTTATATCCAGTCCAAACTAAAACCAGTCTACCATCTTTTAGTTTAAAACCATTATCCCTTGTCTTATCACAGCAGGCCCTGCTAAAAAGATTTTCCTGTCTTTCTTATAGACCCCCTTCAAGTACTGGACAGCTGCTATAGTCCAGGCTAAACAGCTCCAGCTCTCTCAACCTGTCTTCATAGGAGTGGCGCTCCAGCCCTCTGATCATTGTCATGGCTTCCTCTGGACTCTCTCCAACAGGTCAATATCTTTTCTATTCTGAGGACCCCAGATCTGGATGCAGTACTCCAGGTGGGATTTCACAAGAGCAGAGCAGAGGGGCAGAATCACCTCCCTCGACCTCTGGCCACACTGCTTTTGATGCAGCCCAGTTGGCTCATGTCCAGCTTTTCATCCACCAGCACCTCAAGTCTTTTTCAGCAGGGCTGCTCTCAATCCATCATCCCCCAGTCTGATGGGTTGCCCCAACCCATGTGCAGGATGTTGCACTTGGCCTTGTTGAACTTCACGAAATTCCTAGGGTCCCGCTTCTCAAACTTGTCCAGGTCTTTCTGGATGGCATCCCATCCTTCAGGTTGTCAATGTACCACTCAGCTCGGTGTCCTCCGCAAGCTTGCTGCGGGTGCACTCGATCCCACTGTCCATGCGTGTGATGAAAACATTAAATAGCACAGATTCCAGTACGGACCGCTGAAGGACACCATTTGTCACTGATGTCATCTGGGCATGGAACCTTAGACCACTAGTCTTTGGATGTGACTGTCCAACCAATTTCTCATCTACTGAGCAGTCTACCCATCAAATCTATATCTGCACAACGTAGAGAGAAAGACATTGTGGGGGACCATGTCAAAGGCCTTACAGAAGTCTAGATAGATGACATTCAAGGCCCTTCTCTGGTTTTGGCAACTACATCAGCCAATTCCCTACTTTCAGGAGGCTATGTATAAGGGAAGAGGAAAGTTGAAGAGGTTTCCTGCTTAAATGTCCTCTCTGACAAGAGGTGTTTCATCCCAGAGTTGAAAATTTTCCACTGCAGATACAGACCCCATGAACCCAATTCTCCTGTGTGACTTTGTCTCTGCTGAAGCCAGAATACAGCTGAGTGCAAATGCAGATGCCTTAGCAGAAGAAATAACACAGTTGAGCTGGCTTTGAGCTGGCTTATGCCGGTTCACTCAGCTAACAAAAGGAGGAGTGAGCTCAACAGCTGAACTCCCTGTCTTTTTGGCTTTATTGTTATTCAAGACAAGGCAGCATGAGTAGGCTTACCTGTGCTACAGGCATATGACTCTCCTTTTGAATAATGGAAGGTTACTGTAAAAATCTACATCAAGCCTTTCCACATCTACAAATTAACAAAAAAATAGGGCACTAATGGAACTAATTAACACAAAGTTTTCATAAGGATTCAGGTAATCAGGAAAAACTCTGGAAATCAACTATGTGCCATCTGCAGTGGTGAAAATACTACTTTGGTGGCCTCAGGGGGGTCCTTGCCCCAGCGTGGGTTGCCTGCAGACACAGTCCCTTGGTGTCCCTGTCCTTCTTGCTACCTATTTTTTACTGGGTTTGGTGCATTTTTTTTACCAAAAAAGGTTTCTATATAGGGTCAGTCTTTTGCCAAATTTACACAAAAAAAATTAGCTGTGATTTTGCCAAAGACCATTCAGTAATTTTCTCCAGTGACTTACGTCTGAGTTACTTAATTTTCTCAAAACTATGTTTTTTAAGATCATGTTCTCTTGAAAGCCTTTTCCTAAACAAACTGAAAGGCCTTCTTTCAGTTTTTGCTTTGTATCAAATGTTTTCTTTATCATATAGGATCAAAGTGATAACTTTTGTTGCAGGACTGTTAGCTGATCAGAAAATATATTATCTAGGAATCATCAGAACTGAAATCTCCAAACTAAGTGATAAGAGCAACACTTTACCTTCTACTGGTATCCAATTTCTTCTTTGACCAGCTGCTGTTTCTCTTCATCTTTTTAAAATTTTCTACTGATTAGTGCTTCCATGTATTACATTTTAGCAAATAAAGTGAAGGCACAAGGCACAAGTGTTTGTACTTTCAGATATTTTTGGCTGATTTTTTACCAGACAAAGGATCATATCCTTTATTCCTTCCCTCCCCCCCCCTATTTCTAACAAGTAGTATTTTCTTTTGAGTTTTTCAAATAAGCAATATATTTGTGATTAGGTGCAATTTAGTTCAGGATAATCTGAATTCTCTCTCACTGCTTAATAAGTCTGTGAATGTACATATTCAACCTCTAATATTAAATGTTTGCACGGTTTACTGAATAATACAGAGATGATACAGGCTGTTCGAATTTAATTACTTTTTTTAATTACTTCATTGGAATATTTTCTTGTATCTGATGTTGCAGAGAACAGAAGACAAAAAGAACAGGGAACAGGCAGGCTCAAGGCATACACCATTCATATGTAAATGATGCATCACTTTGGTGTTTCTGCATATCAGTTTACTGTCAGAGCCTCTTTCTATAAATACCTATTTTATTTTTCTCTTGTAATGCTGTCAGTATGCAGCATCAGAATTCATTCTTTCTTCCCAATCCATTGAGTCAGAGGGATAAATACAGCCTGGTGGATCCAAATGTGATAGGGGGTCTGATAATGAAGGCAAGAGTCTGATAATTTCTTGCTCTGAAAGATTTACAAATCGAGATTGCTTCCATGTATCATAATACAATTAGATAAAAAGAGAGAACGGTAGCATCATAACGCTGACTAACACAAAAGTGATTATACAATGTTCATGAGATTTTTTTTTTCAAGAGAAGATCAGATCATATTGAAGCATCAGCTTATGATGGATCAGAAGTTCATAGTTTGACATTAATTCTTGGTAATGGAGAAGATGAGTGTCATCACCAGATGAACTCTGAACAGGAGGCCTCCCATCAGTGTTGCTAATAACTATAACCTCCCTCTGTGCTGATGGTCTCTGGCTTAATGCGGTTCATTACAGAGCAACAGAAGACTTATTTTTTTAAGCATTTGATAGAGCATTTGTGTTGCCTTTTATACTACCATCATTACCTCTGTAATTTGGATTTTGAGTATGAGATAATTGTAAGAAAGCTTTTCTTTACTCCTAAGAAAATCATGGATTAAAGGTGGCAGAGAAACCCCATGTCAATTATATGAAAGTAGGAGAAGTAGCAGCAGAATTACTCATGTACAGTCACACCACCTATATTTCTGTCTGTTGGTTGAGCTGAAGTAGAATCACAGAATCCTGGAATCATTTAGGTTGGAAGAGACCATTAAGATCTTGAATCCAACCATTAACCCAGCAATGCCAAGTCCATCACTAAACCATGTCCCTAAGCACCATATCTACACATCTTTTAAACACCTTCAGGGATTGGGACTCAATCCCTGAGTGGCCTGTTCCAATGCTTGGCAACCCTTTCCATGAAGAAATTTTTCCTAATATCCAATCTAAACCTCTCCTGGTGCAACTTGAGGCCATTTCCTCTCATTCCATCACTTGTTACCCGGAAGAAGAGACAGACACTTACGTGGTTATAGCCTCCTTTCAAGTAGTTGTAGAGAGCGATAAGGTCTTCCCTGAGCCTCCTTTTCTCCAGGCTCCTCATAAGACCTGTGCTCCAGACCCTTCATTGGCTAAAAATTTTAGTCCCTCTAAAAGCAGGGAATCTTGAAACAGAAAAAGAATTGCAGTCAGCAGAAAGTGAAGCAATGTCCAATTCGGGTAGCTCCCTTGTGAAAATATGTGTAGGAGAGACATGTTTTAGACAGAAGTATTGTGAAGGTATATAATGAGATTTCAAATTATTGAATCAAGAATACCTTCCCCTTTTCTTAAAACAAAGCATCATACATTGGGATCATGTAGATTTGTAAAAGACTAGCAGAATGCTTTTGTAGAAAGTCTGAACAGAAAGCTTTATCATTTGGTTTTGGCTTTCAGATCTCTGGATTGGTGAATTTGCCTGTAAGGGACACGCAAAACACCATCTGAAGAAACCCTTGCGGTGTTTTGGTTTAAAAGCAATAATACAGGTCACTAGTAGCAGTAGATTTTAGGTAACCATGGCAAAACTTCAACTAATTTCTTACAGGCCCCAAACAAATAATACCTCAATAATAAAAAACAAACAGTATAAGTAAATTTATTGTGCAGGAAAATTCAGTAAGATCAGGATTACCTATACTGGAGTAAAATTTAGGGCAAATTTTGAATACCATGTAGGTGGATATCTCCACAAGCTGTTTTACTAAGGTTTCCCCTTCCCACTCACCCACCTCTTTCCCGTTAACATACTACCTCTGCTTTGTAGTTGCTGTTTTGCCTTCTGTCTGGTGTAAGTTCAGCGGAACTACTGCTGCTTCTTCTCCAACACAGCAGCAATCTTCTTTCCTGTCCTATTCTTTTCTAGAAATGATTGTTCCTTTTAAGTGCATAGTTTCTAATAATGTATTTGATGGTTGCTACTGGGCTTTTCACAGAGATATCAATAAGAGTGTTAAGAGGAGCATCACTTTTTTCATCTAAGTTTATGATGAAAAGAACAGTGAAATAAAATGTTATATAAAAAGTGTTACAAGGAAAAAAAATATTGTGAGTGTTCAATAATTTGCAGGCTTTAACACACCTTTCTTCAAGCTCAAGATGTTTTGTTGCAACCAATATCAGCACCTTAGTCTGTGAATCTGTGGGTATAAGCAAATTTATGTGTACTCCAGAAAAGACTGCTGGATTAGAAGTGATTATTTGGAGCAATACACAATAAATGTCTCTCTTTCATCTTTAGCCATACTACTTTCCTATTCCTCACTAATGTAGCACTTCAGAATTTAGCCTGATATTGCAACTACAAATTACTCCAAAACTTTCACTGAATCGACAGAGAAAAAATAAATTCTGTTTTTTCAGCTAATGCAAAAGGTGAATTTGGTGCAGTGGAATTGATATGATGCAACATTAAAAACTGAATACAGGTTTGTGCATAGTTACTGAGCTGATCCTTACCATAAAATTTGACAGAGAAAGTAAGAGTAAGAAATGGTTGCAAAGATCCTTGATCAAAGAAAGCCTTATGTCCTGCCCTTAACCCAATGAATCATTTTACTGTGGGACTTTGGAAAGCTGCAGATGGCACAATGTCTCAGGGATAGCAATGTTTTGCTAGGTGGCTGTGCAGTGTCCCTGCAGCTTCCTTTGAATCATAAACAGAATTTATCACTGTTTCCTATCGAGGAGGTAGGTAGTACATCAGGGAAGGTGTAGACCTGTGCGGTAGGGTTTCATCTCTTTGAAACCAGCAAAATCATTGGAAGATAGAAGGCAGTAGAAACTGAATTGTGAACATTGCCAAAAGTAACATCATGGTTCAGGCCACGCTCCAAAGTTCAGGCCCGGAGTGCCAACCTGTTGCAGCTGCCTACTACATACAAACATGTCTTTGGGAACTGAACCTACTGTGGTTCCTCTCATGTTACCTTCCCATCCTTTCTTGACACCAAGACCTGTTTTACTATGTCTAAATGCTCTGCTTCCCTTGCCAGGTGGTGTCTGTGAAACACATGGAACTTGGGAACTGAGGCAGTTTTGCATCACCTTTTTTCTCTCTCTGGGATCCTCTTGCCTTGTGTCATTAAGCTAGTTCCAGGTGTCAGCTAATGTGCTGCCCAGTCCTGCCTGGGCTATGGCCCAACCAGGATGCCCTGCAATTCTCCAGAGCAGCCGTGCTCCTACACCAGTAAATACCTTCCTGCATCTGAACTTTATTTCCAGGGGCTACTTCACACACCTATTTTTGTATGAACAGTGCTGTCACACAAACTCTGCCTTCATCATTCCTCTGATTCCTCATGGGACATGGGACAGGCTTCCTTCCTCTTTAATGAGTGAAATTCCCACATCCTCTTTTCAAGATATAATTTGTGTCATTGTCTCCAAAGTGCTGAGCTTTGTGTGCTGTCTCAGTCCTAAGACTCTCATCTGCTTCTTCAAAATAATATCAGCACCATAAGTCATTATTTTTCTGGTGTTAGAAAATACATTTCAGAAACAACACAGTCACCCAAATTGCCTCAACTTGTCATCAGCAAGATAAACAGAATAAATTATTTCACAGAAATAATGATGAAATATCACATCTATCTGGAAAGGTGGTGTGTGTGTTCTACAACAGTATGAAATCTTATTTGGGACTCCTCCTGCCATTTGTAGAGCAAAATTTCCAAATTTCACGGGAAAGGACATTGCTGTCAGGATCATCTTCATTGCTACTGTAACTTATGAATTTAAGTGCTAGTCAACAAGAACTGAATTTACTGTCTGTAATAAAAGTAAGATTTAGTAAAACACACCTTAGAAACATACCTTCTATTTCAATGACAGGAATGCAAGAGCACAGGTAGGCCTGTCAATTACCAAGACATGGCTGCCATTGCAAGGGCTCAGGACATTGGAGATGCCTCTGACTTTTCAGCTCTTTTCCTGCAACACACCATGATGGTGACTTTGGGGTTTTACCAGACTTGAGCAGAACATTTCACGAGGGACAGAAACACGCTATGGTCCTTAAATGCAGCATGGGGGCATTTTCCACAAAACAATCTATGACCTTTCAGCCCTCATCTTTTAGGGTGCTCTGCAAAACGGCTTTCATAAGTTGCCGGATGAGATTTCTGGAAGTTAAATAACCAGCTACTAAAAATCATCCCCTCTGAGACTTCTCTTGTATGGCTGATTGTAGGTTTACACTGATCTCATGCCACTCATTTTCCCATAGGCAATAATTACCCCTTCCCCACTCCCACCCCCCCTCCCAAACCCTCTCTGATTTACCACCTCTCCTCTCTTTGTGCCTGCCTTGGCTGCTCAGGTGTTCACTTGCTCTTCCTCACAGACCATCTTTATCCCCAGACTGAGCTTGGTTTCATTTTACTGCTTCTGTTTCAGGTCTGGAGTGGGTTGGTGTGCTAGACAGCATCTCCATTTTTCCCCTGCAGCAAATACTGTCACCTCACTGCAAAACATGCTCAGATATGGACTGAGATCATCACACCCACAGCAGTAACACTATTACTTCCACTCTCACATACAAACCTGTGATTTTCACCCTTGCTTGCCGTCTCACCAGCAGCCAGCAGGCTGTGCTGAGGGATCAGTTTTCTCCATAAGAAACACACTGAGACATTTGCAGAAGCTGTGTTTTCCCATCAGCAGTATGCGAACTTGTTTGTCTGCTTAGAGAGCCACCACTCTGCCAAGAAGTGGAAAGAGGAAAGATACGTTTCACCATCAAAAATAACAGAGCAGTTTGTCACCATACGCACTATTCCATGTATTGCCAAGGCTTCTGTCAGACAATTTTAAATATCCCCTAGTGACAACCAGGATATTTCTTGAACGCAGGAAGATAGTACAGGAACTTTCTCACTGAGAGTAGGTACTTTCCTCCAGCAATAAGAAACAAGACACAGAAGACCCACAAAATAAGAAACAAGACACACAAATAAGAAGAATGACAACTGAGCCATTCCAAAATATGCAGTGATGAGATAGGGTCACATGCCTTTGCCCTCTCTGTTGCCAGTGAACATGCTGACCCCAAGCTCATAAGGGAATGTCAGGAAGCCCAGTGAAGCTCAGCAGTTTTTTTAAGCAGACAAAAGTCAAATGTCCAAATCATGATGAACAACTCATTTCTATTCTTATAAAACTTTGGAACCACTTATGTGTTGTACCACCATAAGAGGGTGTAAAACAAGAGGCAGCCCAACCCAAGGTGCGGTGTCATAAATGGGTGGACGTATAAATGGTGCCCCAGCCCCCACCACTGCCTCTCTCCTATCAGCATTCCCACACCAAGTGTGCCCAGAAGGATCCTAAGGAAACATATCATTGGGCAGTTTGTACAGAGTTTGGCTTTCAGGCCCAGAAACAAAATGTTTGGCCATGCATTAGGCACAGAAAGCAATAGCACAGGCTGAGATCACATGAAAACTGCTGTCTCAGGTTGTCTTCACAATTCCCTGTATTGCAGGGGGAAAAAGAGGAAATCATTGCTTGGTGAAAGCAAAGGTAAAACTTTGTGGGAAACTGAGTAAGGGAAAAAGGAAAAGGTCGCCCTCTTCCCTCCCCCTTACTCAGCTCTTCTTCCTTCTGCTTCTGCCTACACAATCCAGCTGCCTCCCTTATGAGGACTCTGTCAGGCATTGAACCTCTCCGTAAGGCAATTTTATTCATCATCACTGTAGATGAGTATCCAGCTTGCTGTGTCTCTTCCCTGCTGCCTGACTCAGCTGAGCTGACAGAGGTGCCAAATACAAGCAGATTAGCCATAGGCAAGCAGTGGGAGCATGTAGGAGATTCATAGAATCATAGAATCATAGAATCATAGATTGAGGGAAGAGAGAGGACAGGGACATTCTTCCTTCAAAGAAGAAAGAGCAGCTGAGCTCTTAGGACAAGCTCATTTCCTAGGAAACACATCTTCACAGTACTGCTACCTGGCTGGCCTATCCAGCTAAACTGAAACCCTTGGGAGGACCCAAACCTCTTTTAATTGAGCTAAATTCTCTGTGAGCTAAAAAAAATTCAGGAACATCCCTTCCTGTCAGAGGAGACCAACTTTTCTAAAGGGTGACTACAACAACCAATTAAAGAGAGTTAACTAATTTAGCGGCAGTTTCAAAAATTGCATTGCCAACTAGTGGAAGGCATTCCTCGGTCAAACCATTCACTGACTCTTCCTGTTTCCAGATTATACAATTTAATAGTAATATTGGTTTTTTTAAGAACCAGCAAAACCTTTTTTTATTATATAGCAGTAAACTCAAAAATCTGCAGTGAAAAGAAAAAAGGCTGAGGAAAATATTCCCTCATTTCAGTGTTTAATTGACAAGTGCAAACATAAGGCTCTCATTCTGCAAGATGTGTGTGTTATTCCATGAAAATCAATTCACATGTGTGGGCAACAAGCAGTAAAAAGGCAGCGCTGAGTGCAAACATTGTGCTGTGAGTTTTAAACCAGTGAAGAAAAAAAAATAGCAGGTAAAATACCGAATTGGGATTCCATATACCTTCATGGTGCTGCAGACGCTGCCCCCGCCTAACAGGTATCCTTGCAAATATTCCTCTGTGCATGCCTTTTCCTCTCTACATGGAGGGTAATGGAACAGGCACACCCATACTTCCTTTCAGCCAATTCTCATCACTGAAAGCTTTGCACAAGAGCACTGCTATTAGTATGCACATATGGCATTTCACCAGGTGAGTAATTTTGCTAAACAGTCATAAATAAGGTGATTTACCCAAATCTTTGCTAGACTAGTGCTAGTTTCTCTTCACATGAGAGCGAGAGATGTGTTTTCATATCCTTTTTTATTTTTGTGTGGGAGAAGGTAAAACTACCATAAGCAGCTTCAACTGTCAGAATAATTTGGGTAGGTCCTAAGGCATCTAGGACACAGGGAGTGGTTACTAAGCTATGGTATGATGACACAAGCTGTTTCCCTGTAGAAATGCTGTATACTTACATCCTCAAAATGAACCAGATGGGGTGCACAAGCCTCAGACACCGGTAGCTACAATGCTTTCCCAAAGAAATGGATTTTCTGTGTTAAAGGCTGAGTCATCTAAAATCAATCATTTTGAGTTCATACATCAAGGCTGCTGAACTACCAATGAATTACATGCATATGTCATTTTTATCTTACTGCCAGCTTATAAACCACTCCCTTTGCATTTTTACCAAGAGGAAATAAATTAGATTTTTTTTTTTTTTTTCCAGAACAGACAGGTGTTGGAACTTCTCCCATGGCAAATTTCAAGGAATGTGGTACTCTCTTTAACACCTTACCGTCTTTTGTCAGTGTTGAAATGCTCAGCTTTTGGCAAGCTTAGCTCCTATTACCCTTATGCAGAGACACGAATTTCAGCCTGATCTTAGCTCAGAGCTTTTCTATTCTGCTTTTCCTTTTCCTTTCTTCACCTCAATTTTTGTTTCAGTTCATAATGCAGCCAGTTTTTAAAAATGCAAGAATACTGCAGCTTGAAGCAAAACAAAATGGTATAAATCTTCAAGTGTCAAGGAAATGCTCACTAACATCTTAAAATGTCTGCTGCTTTGAAATGCCACACACAAAACAGGAAATTCCACTTTGGCTCTACTACTATAAGAAAACCACTTTGGCTTCCTGTTAACAGAAAGACGTTTCATATAAATGAAGTAAGCCCAGGCCCTCATTACAGTTGGTTACTTTTGTATGATTGAACAAGCAAAACAGCAAAAAAAAGGCCAAACCCCAGACCCCAACCATAAAATAAGGAGTTCATCACATAAAATTATGCTTACATGGACTCCTTTGCTAATTGAAGAGTTTAAAAAAAACAAGTTTTCATATTAAATGTGTAATAGACATGTAAGCTTACAGGTTGACACAATAGGCACAACATGCCCATAGTTTTTCCAAGTTAGAAATAATTTTAAATGCTGAATATCTAGAGAGTTTTAAATCAAATACCACACTTTTTCTTCTCCTCCCTCTTTTGCTGTCCCAAAACAGCCTTTTCTCTCCATACAAGGGCTTCTTCCAAAATTAAGATTATTTGCAAAAAAAGAAAAGTAGCACATTATTTATTCCTATTTATTCCTGTTTCAGGTAAAACCCCAGTATTGATTAAATCATCAGAACTAGATGCAGAAATTACTCATAATTCCTACATGAAATCTCTCCCATCATAAGAGAAAAGGAAAGGAAATATGATCCCACTTCATTCCGGTAGCTCCTGAGATCTACACCACTAAAAGAGAGAGATTCAGTTTCCAAAAAAGCTACCAGAGATAGGCTGCAGAAACAGTTGCAATTAAATATTCTTACTAGTAATTCAAAAATTTGCATTGCTGGACTTAATGCACCAATACCAAAAGGCTCTACTGACAGAGAAATAATTGTGCATATGTACATATCCATGCACATACTCCTGGAAAAGTACATAAAACAAGTCCTGTGAGACAGATGGTTCAAGACTTCTGGACATTCACACACTAGGGATGCACAGCTCCCTACACTATGAGTCAGTAGTGCAGGTCTTCCAAATCCAGCCCAACAAATACCAATTACTCCAAGCATCACTGAGCAGAGCACGGAGTAGTCCAAATTTCTCTTGCTGAGGTGGATCCCTGCTGCTTCCACTGGCTGTAGCTGTCAGCTTGTGCATGCTTCTATCTCTGATTGTGCCTTTCACGCTGCTGCGCAGCCCCTTGTGATGAACCCAACAACAGGTGAAAACTGTCATAATAGTTAGTAATGCTAGAAAATTAATCCTGTTTTACTGCAATTTTCACTTCATGTTTTCCATGCTTTCCATTTGTTTTGGGTCTAAATAGTAGTTGGAGAGAATGGAGTTAAGCTTCCAGCACTGTACTTGCATAAAACTCATACATTTGTTTTCTTGAACACAGAAATTTGTTAAAAATAATAACTGGATTAAAGTAAGCCCATTCAAGACTCTTCTGTTCTTTTCTAAGAGGGTGATACAGCACATTCTCAGCAGTTCTCCACAACCTCGATAGTTCAACAATAAGTATCTACTGACCATCTGAAAGACAGTAATTTAAAAGCTATTTTAGGCTATGTGATCTGTCAGAACCAATAGTAGAGTTTGGGCAGTCCAAGGACATTTGTCTATCTCCATATTTGGAAAGCTGTTTTGTATATGCTTATACACACAGTGTGAAAAGAGCCAACACAACATGTACAGGCCACATAGTGTTTTTCCTTTGTATACTGCAAATCTACTTCAGCAAATCGAGTTGACTAGGACTTTGCTCAGAACTGCAAGGTACTGACTTGTCTGGCCCAGCTCAGCAAGCCACTTAAGCATGTGCTTGTTTTCAAGACCTAAGTGAAGATGCTTTGAAGAAAAATGGTGTTTACATGCTTTGTTTCATGAGAAACTCGCACGCATGATAGAAAATGTACGTGTAGTTTGACCTCCAATATTTATCAATTACTCAGCACGAGGTAGTTACAAATGAGATGGACCAAGCAGATTAATCCCTACACTCCTAATTTTCAGTGCGCTCTCAGCAGTTAATTGACCTCATGTCAGTGTGAATGGTGAAATATTAAAACAAACAAACAAACAAAAATCAACGAAAAAAACCCCAACCTTAAAATGGGCACAGTATTTAAGATGCAATTACTCTAAACCAAATTGCATCAGGTATTAAGCTTTCTTAATGTCTGTCAACTTCTAGTTAGAATTAGTGAAGTGAGGAAATCACCACTCATATGACAATTTCCTGAAAACAATAGTTTTTTAACCCTCCAGGGTTTTGTATGTTCTTCCCATTTTAGTACTTGTCACCTACTTCCAGGTCTCAGCTAACATTTGTTCCCCACTAGGAGACCAATCCCAATTATTATGTCCTGACCCAGTATAAGTCCTTACCCTCAAACTCCAAAACCCCTTTATACCTGAGGCAGGAATGCTATACCAAGCATAGGCCTGCTTCTGCATTCAACCCATTTTTCTGATCCTCTTCCACTAAAGTCAATATCAAAGGAGCCTACAACCTTCCCTCAGTTTCCCTTTTCTTATAGTTTGCAGTCTGCTCCTCAGTTTTCACACTCAGCATAGCCTTAGCTGCCATTTTTTTATGCATTGAGACATAATTCCATGTCTCTATTTTAATAGAAAAGCTGGTGAGTATTAAAAATGCAGTATCAACAACTGAACTAATCACTACACAGATGGAAAAGATTTCACATGTTCTCACTAGCACTATTAATTTTTGTTTTTACAGTCAACCTATGATAAAACATATAATGTATAAAGAGAGGTGATGATGGCTGCATCTCTATAGTGCACTTTGCTTTAAAAGATAAATTGTGTTGAAAGCTAATGACAAAGAATATCTTTATAAAATAGCCAACAGAAGATTGTCACAGTTCCTGTAGCGGCATATGAGAATGGTGGGCTGCAATGGGTTGACCCTGGCCAGGTGCCAAATACCCACTCTCTCACTCTCCCTCTGCAATTGGACAGAGGATAGGTAAAAAAAACAGCTAAGGATTCATGAGTTGAGATAACAGCTGAGAGAGGTCAGTTACTGATCACCTTCATGGGCAAAACAGACTCAAAGTGGGGATAGTACTTAAATTTATTACTAACAGGATAAGAGCCAAAGAGTGAGAAATAAAACAATCTTAAAAACACCTTCCCCCCACCCCTCCTTCCTTCCATGTTCTCCCTCCTCCCCCCCCAGCGGTGCAGGGGGATGGGGAATGGGGGTTATGGTCAGTTGTTGTTTCTGCCACTGCTCAGGGAGAGGAGTCCTTCCCTTGCTCCTGTGGGGTCCCTCCCATGGGAAACAGTCCTTGATGGACCTCTCCAGAGTGAGTCCATCTCTCTGGCAGCAGTTCTTCCCAAACTGCTGTCCCGTGCGTCACTCCTGCATGGGGTGCAGTCCTTCATGAATGAGCTGTACCAACATGGGTCCCCCACAGGGGCCACAAGTCCTACCCGGGAAAAATCTGCTCCAGCGTGGGCTTCCCTCTCCATGGGCCGCAGGTTTCTGGCAGGACCCCGCTCCATCCTGGGCCTCCCATGGGGTCACAGCCTCCTTCATGCATCCACCTGCTCCAGCATGGGCTTTTCCATGGGCTGCAAGTGGGTCTCTGTACCCCAGTCGTCCTCCATGGGCTGGAGGGGCACAGCTGCTCCACCATGGTCTGCACCACGGGCTGCAGGGGCCTCAGCTCCAGCACCTTGAGCACCTCCTGCCCCTCATTCTGCACTGACCTTGGTGTTCCCATGTTCTCACTCTGCTCTTCCTGGCTGGAACTCTTTCTGTGCATTATATTTCTGTTCTTCAATAAGTTATCACAGAGGCATTACTATTACTCCTGATTGGCTTGGCCTTGGCCAGCAGCAGGAAGCCCATCCTGGAGCTGGGTGGCATTGGTTCCACCGGACAGGGGAAGCTTCTGGCAGCTTCTAACAGAAGCCACCCCTGTAGCACCCCCCCTCCCCTCCCTGGCTACCAAAATCCAGCCACAGAAACCCACTATATGGGTTAATTCTAGCTTTTCAAAATTCAGCACTCTGCAAAATTCCTCATACTTGTACACATGCAGAAGGTGGGAAGAATAAAAACCTAAACCTTATACTGAGGACAATGAAGCCAAAAATTGTGATCCTGCAGCAAAACCTCTAATTTTTGTTTCCCCAAAGAGAAATCCTGAAACTTTCTAGAAAACTTCTTTTCTGGCCATAAATTGCACATATTTTCTTCATCTAAAACTCAAAGTTAGAAAATCAGAAGAAAAAGTTAAATCAGATGTCTCAGGGTAGTCTCAGTTGTAGAGCCATTACTGGAATTTATAATGGAACAAAAAACAAAGAGGCATTTGAAGTCACCCTATACGCACTTGCATGTGGGTGGGTTTGGTCCATGTGTGCCTATTTATATTAGGAAATTAAGTATATATAAATATATAAATAAAACATATATATAGTACAGTCACATTCACATAAGCCATAAAATTACATATATTTACAAAAATATTTGCAGCTTTGTTTTATACATTCAGGTCCACATTAAAAATTTAGTTATTTAGCTTCTGCCTTGTGAACTTGATCACGTTCCCAAGTAAGACTCTGGGATGAACTTGTACCTTATATATTCCCAGTTGTCAAAAATAAGAAAGAGGAAAAGAATCTTCCAAGGAATTCTGCCAAGTCCATAACAAAAGTTGAAACTTGTCTTACTGAAGAGTAAATTACCTGTTAGCAAAAATTAAGAGACCTTTTCTTCATGTAGAAAGACAGTGCCTTGGCCTGGACCATAAATAAATTTGAAACTCATAGAACATCAGGCAGGGCCCAAACTGTGTGCCTGGTGACTGTCTGTAGTATAAACTCATGCATAATTACTATTCTATTTGTCTCAGTTTAAACTGGTAGAGTGATGAAAGTGAATGAATGAAGATACAAAAATGCATATATCAGGTCACCTTAGAGGGTAAAAAGGCAGAGCAGACTACATCCTGTTGGTATTGGTTTAGCTTCATTTAAAGGTAAGTCACACGGTTAAAGCAATCCCAAGGATCTCACATTTATATGGGATATATTACACAGTTCTGTGATTTCCAGGAGCTGGACATCCATAATTTTCTTCTCCAAAGACTGAAAAACATTTCTTCACTGCTTCATTAAATAGTCTTCTTAGATATACAGCCCAGATGATTCAGGCATGCATTTTTAACTTGGGGCATTTGCTCTTTTGGAATGAAATGAGTTTTGCAAGAGAAATCGAAAGTTTGGAGAAGGGGTTGTTTTTCTTCCGAAGAACACTTGCGAAAAACAAACCTTAAGATACAGCAGATTAAAGTCCCTGTACATGAAGACCCATGGAGAAAAATTTTGCCATGAACCATTGATCATATTGCACTTTCAGTGATTAGCTGTGGAGTCATCTCTTGCTCCTCACCATTCTCTGTGGACACATTGAGGATCTCCTGTTGCTGATAAATATCTTGGACCAACATGATGTTTGTGCTCCTCCACTCTCTGTACTTCAGTGCTGTCAACTTCGGGTCCTCTAGCAACTGGTTAATTGTGGCCAAGTCATGTTCCTTACACTAGGAAGAGAACAAGTGGTTATTTCCCACAGAAACTGTCAAGCTCATTGTCCATAACAAAAACACTCTGGGAACATTAAAGAACCATGTCACAAAGAGATAGCAAATTATCCATCCTCCTGGAAGCTTGTTCTCATTTTTAGAGCATAGGTCATCAAAGTTAAGTCTACTGGAAAAAATCCATCCCAACTGAAGGCAAGTTATGATTTCATCTAGTTTTTTTTATAGGATTCTTAGCAAAACTTCACGAGAGAAGATTCGTGCAAAAATTACACTTTGTTATGCTGTCTCACAAGTTAGTACTCACTAAAACTAGACACAACAACATTTATTTCTGTAAGTCAAACCAGTTCTCACTGTCTCAAAAAATACTTATTCCATAGCCACGTTATAAATGTCTCTTCTCTGGGAGCTAGACTGAACATAATTTTGGATATGATTTGTGCACTGGCAGTAGAGTGGCTAGAGCACATTTGGCTGCCATCTACCATGAGCTAATAAATCTACCACCACTAATAAATCTGGTGTGTACTTTTAGGCAAGAGCAGCTCAGTCCATATATTGCAGGCATCCTGATTCTCTTGCAAGACATAAGCAGTCACTGATATAGGGATACTGAGACACTGTATGTCACAGAATTACAAAATGGTTGAGCTTGGAATGAACCTCTGGGAGTCATTTGGTCTAACCCCCTTCCTTAAGCAGCACCACCTACAGCAGGCTGCCTAGGACCATGTCCAGATGACTTTTGAATACATCAACAGCCTCTCTGGACAGCCTGTGCTAGTGCTTGGTCAGCCTCACAGAAAAAAGGGTTTCTTGATACCCAGAGGAAACCTCCTGTGCTTCAGTTTGAACCCATCATTTCTGGTACTGTCACTGGGCACCACTGAAAATAGCCTGTCTATGTCTTCATTACACCCCCTTTTCACATATTGATGTTCATTGGCGTCCTCACATGCTGTGACATTATGAACCACTTTGCTCTTCCAGCCCTTTTGGCCTATCCATGCAGGACAGAGAAGCCCACAGGATAGAGAAAACCTAGTTAGCAGCTACAATTTCTTCATGGAGGCACTATGCTGCAGTAACAAACCTTAACTGGTTTTTCCTGGCTCCATCCCTCCAGGGTGTGTGTGAAAGCAATGGAATAGTTCTAACCATCTTCTGCTGCCACCAGTTCATCACACCTGAGGACACTCTGTGCTGGTGGCTGCCTTGAAAACAACCTGAAAATACTCCCACACATTAATTTCACTTCCTGGTAGTAGAAATCAGCTGTTTATACATCCATATTGCACTATTGCTGTCATGAACTTTCAACTGCTCTAATCTCTGTGATGGCTTAGCTGCTTTTTAAACACAAAAGCTTGTTCAGCTGTTCAGTGCCAGCCCTTGTAAGAGGACTTCTGGCACTGATGCAGAGGTATGTGCAGTTAGCCTAAGAGAAGAAGAGTGGAGATAAGGAAGGATAAGGGAGAGAAGAGTATTTCCACTGGACAAACTTTGTGGCAAAAAGTCATGTCACAGAATTTTTCCTGTAGCACTAAATCTATTTCCCACATTCACTATGACTGTGATGCATTTGCATATAGCTTCCCTCTCTTCCAAAGTATCCAAAGCATGTTTTGTTAATGATACATTGTGGCAGCAACATTAATCTGTTGTTAAAGATGTGGAGTCAAAGGTCAAAAATTAAAATTGCACTGAAACTTGCATAAGTCACTTTTCAAACTAATAGGGTTTTAATTTAAGCAGAGTACATATGGAACAGAAACAAAAAAAATCCTGATTTTAAATTTCAAGTAGATCATTTCCAATTATCTTATGTCTCTACTACATATTAAGAAAATTGACTTTAAAAGCACATAATTCCACTGATGTAAAGAATGGCACTTTCCCACAGCAGGCATTTGCCTTTCAGACAGGCTAACTTACACACTGCTGTGTACAGAACTCTGTGTCTACGCTACATTTGTCTGGTAAATACTCCGGTTTCTTAGTTTAAAGAAAACAAAACAAAAAAAAAAAAGACACATTTTATAGATTATGACCACTCCAAAAATTATTTTTCCATATTAAATACCGGTGTTAGACAAGACTTACATTATAAGCACTATTAATCACCACTTATACATACTCCCATGCTAAATCAGTGCACAGTTTTCCTCCTTGCTCATGTCTGGCAGTAACGCTTCCATTTAACTCTATACTGATGAAAGTGATTGTCTCACAAAATACAACTCCATTTTTTACTAACTGGTTCTTAGATTTATTATTGAAGCACCCATCAGGGAAAATTTTGCAGAATGTTTCTGTATTTAGCTTCCTATCATATAAAATAGGCATATTTTTTAACTTTCTGTTATGTGATGGGCTCCCTTCATTACTGATGCAAATGAATACTGCTATAGTCACTGCCATACCACTGAAGACTCTCTGATACTGAGGAGAGACTTCACCAGGTCTCATATGGAGCAAGGGAGAATGCCCAAATTCCCAATTGCCTTTTCAATTGCGTCCTTCAGGAATTTCAACACAAGCTGAGGTGTCAAAGCCAAGCCTCCCATTGCAAGCACTAACGAAATCAATGATTGTGCTGCTAGGATAAGTTTTTAGAATCACAGAATCATAGGACCATTAAGGTTGGAAAAGACCTCTAAGATCATCAAGACCAACCATTTTACATCCGTTTCTCCAGCTTGCAATGCTTGAAGTCAAATACATGCATGTGAAACACGATACTCAATTCCTGCGTCTAAAGTATACAAAAAGAAACAAGTAAAGCACTGGGTTTGCATTCATTCTTTCCTCTCCTTACCATATAAATGCTATGGTTAAGATTTCTGTGCCCCTCAGTACCATTCAGAAGCAGGCTTTGAAATCCCGTGACACTTGATGCTGGTGAGTAAACAACATCATAAATCCCCATATTCCAGACAGATTTACTACCCCTTTCATGGAACGTCTCCTGAACCCCTACCCCCCTCCAGTTTGAGGTATATTTCCAAATTAAAAGCAGGATGCTTTTGTTATTAAAAATATTTTAGTTACAGGAGGTCTTTACAATAACTTTGGCACATCCTGTACATTCTCTAATAATCACATAAGGAAAAGTTTTTTTGGCTCAGGGTCATTTTCATGTCTTTTATCATCAACATACTTTGTCTGCTTTTCCTTTTTTAAGGCTCCCCTGTTTAGTGCATTCAGCTGAGCTTGCAAGTTTTCCAGCTAGCTAAGAGAAGCTTTCTCTATTGAATTTTCCAAATAGGCTGGAAATTCTGCAAGATGAGTCCCTTCTGAACTATTACCTCTGCTTCCAATTCAAATTGAACAACAAAACACAGATCAGTAATCGGAATGAAGCAGAAAAAAAAATCAAAACCCAGATTCTCGGGGGCTTTCAGTAAATATGTAATTAGAGTTTGGCTGAAGTCTATGCAGCTTCTTTTTTCAACCAAACTGTTTCTTTCTCTTAGGCTTTTCCTTGACCAGCTCTGCAAACTCACCTTTAATGTGCTGTTCAGCATTCGAATTTTGTGGAGTTTCTCATTAATGGAGGGGTTTTTGCTGCGTTTAATAAATGACTTCCTAAGTTCCTTCTTCGTTGACAGACGACGATCACCAATGGGAGACAGGCTTGCTTGCTCTAATGACTTGTAAAGTCTCTCCATCTCATCATCATCACATTTTTCCTGGTCTGCAAAGAAAATAATAAATTGGGTATGAGAACATGAGTGTGGCAGCAGATAGCAAAAATGCTGTGTTCAGCCACCAGGAAGGCTCCTAGCCAAGTCAAAAAGTAGTGGTACCAGAGTTAAAACCAAGGGCAATTTTAGGGTAATTTCTAGGGTAATAATACATATCAAAAAGACATACTTCCAAACTCAAATGTTTTTAAGAATCAGGTAATGATCCAAACAGATGAGCCTGTATCTCCACTAATAGAGCGCTGCTTTAATGCTCTGAATATATCACAGACTTTGTACAACTGTCAGTAATTCTGTGTTTGAATGAAACCAATTTTGATAGCATCTTCACCCATTCACCCCTCCCTACACAGTAAATCACATTTCTGCCTAGCAACTCACAGGCCAAATTCTATTTGGTGTGACGATTCATCATCAGGTTTTGGTAATTATTGAAAACAGAGTTTTAAAAAAATTGAGCGATTAACTGAAACATGGGAACATTTCAGGGGCCCCAAGAGAAGGTCCTTAGGAAACAGATTAAAGCAAGAACGCTTAGGGCATCTAATGCCTAGCCCCTGAGTTTCACAGATTGCACCAGAGAATTTGCTTGTAGTGCCTCAACAAACCTTGATTATCTCCACCTTAATTATTCTGATGGGTCCCAAGCTGCAGGGCCATCTTCCATGACAGTGAGGACATGAAAGGAAAAGCAAGTAAAGAGCTGAGAATAAAATAAGCATAAAATAAGATGAAAATTGAAGCAAAGACATTTCTCAGAATAAGACAACTTAAAAATGAACAGACAGAGGCCAAAAATGTACCAGACATAGGTAGAGGCCTTTTAGCAGAAGGCCATTTTCAGCAACAGACTGCGCAACTCACTTGTTGTCCTTCAGTCCACACTGCAAGCTTTTCTACTTCAGTGATTGCTAAAGGAAATCTTAAAGTTATTGCTGTTTTCAGGGTGCTAATGAATCCATCAAGATGCACTAGAATAATATTTGTTTTTATTTCACTGAGGGTAGTAGTGCTGGTTCTTCCCAACTGCACTTCTCCACATGCCCATTGAACTGGCTGGGCACTTTTTTCTTTTAATGAAATGTTAAACATTTACTTTTCTAAATCATCTTCAGTCAGCAAATATTTTCTGAACAAAAGGAAGAAGTCTTTTTGCTCACTCATGCTGCAGCCAAAAAGACTTCTCTAACATGTCAGCACACTTAGGAGGCTGATCCTTATCTTTTCCATGTTTTATAAAGTACAGCATCCTTCTACACCCCTATTCTTTCTAAACATTTAGGTTACAAAAAAGGTTTATGATAGGCTACAAATATTTGCCTTCACTGTGTTGCTGGCCTATTCTTCGCTACTGTGTGGTTATAAAAAGCCTACTGTAACTTGACAAGAGCTAAATATAACTTCCAACACTGTTACATTGCTGGGGGAGGAAAAGGAGAACTGTTGTATATTTAACAAGCTGCAGGAAACGAAAAAAAAAATGGAAGTGTAAGGCATAATACACAGCAGTAGTATTTCCTGAAAACAGTCAGCTCATACCATGAGGCTCATAATTATAATTAGTTTCCTGCCTACTTTCTTGAGATGAAGAAGCTGTTTGTTTCCTTAGCCAGCTCCTGAACAGGACTGGCTCAACTCTACTGTAGACATCACCCATCAGGATTGTACACACTAACACTTTGAGAGATGAATTGTCCTTTATCACTATCTAAGAAAAAGTGTATAAGAGGAAAAAAAACTTGCTTCGATTCTGTCCAGCAACTTCTAAATATAGTCAATCCATGGGGGACATAAGGTTCCTTCTCCAGATACTTTTTGAGGCTAACTCAGAACATTCCTCAGTGTCCTAAAAGGGTTACAAAGCAGCAAGCATGAGAAAACACCCTCAATGAACACTCTTCTTCCATGCTAAGTACTCTAATGTCTTTATACACTTGTGGGTGACTGTAAGGAGGACAGTAACACTAAACACAGAAAAAAAATGGAGCCAAAATCAGAAAAGCCCAGCAAAAGGCTCCCAGATGATGCGCTTGACCAGCAATGTGCACTCATCTCCTGCAGTCTTTCAACAGTGTGAACTTAAACTCCTCTCTTATTTCTTATTCTTCCACCATTCTCAACCCCCAAAGGATTAATCAGAATCACGTAATTTCAGAAGGAAAGGAATGTACCAGATTCTTCAGATCAGGTGGATAAAGGAAGTGACAGTAAAGCAACTACATGGAATTTCAGCAAACTGTTGCACAGTGAGGGTGAGTGAAACCTAGAGGGTGTGCAGAGCCAAGTATGAGTTATACAGTACTTTTGTCTCCATCTTTGATGAACTTCAACCACAGTTAAAAAGCAAAAAATGACTACTTTAAATTGTGCTTTTGCATAGAAGCAGATACTGTTGCTGTTGACAGAGTATGTCTGCCAATAAATGTCTATAAGTTGAGGCCAGACTGTCTGTTACCTATCTGAAATTTCACCTTCAGTGTCCTGAGTTCCCCTGAGCCAAGCTCAGAAAGCAAAAGCCCACATTTTGCAGGCTTGAAGCTGCCACTGAATGCACTAGATTCATACTGTAAATCTGAGAGGGGGAGATGTAATAGAGGAAGGGCAAAGGCCTTATGTTTAGTGTTCAATCAACAAACCCAATAAAATGATTTGTGATAAGAAAATATATTTTTTACACAATGGTGCGTTACAGTATTTCACAAGTCCCTTAACACCACAAAAGTAAACTAAGAAAGCACTACCTGTAGTTTGCTTGCTTGCTTTTCCCATGAGAAAACATTAAGGTTGGATAACAGAAATAAAGAAACATGACTCAGGGATTAAGCACAGACTGGAGTTTTTCTCTAGACTCAAGTATTCCCTGCATATTTGCCCAGAACTTGATATTCTTGCACCTGGAGTCAGAGCACTGACCTGCGGAGGAGCAAGTCTCTAACAGAGGCACAGGCATTCACCAGTTATGTATTTTTAGGCTGCAGTGACTTGGATTCTTCCTGTGAAAGAAACCTGTGGTGTCTAGACCATACTACTGGATTTGCTTTCCATCAGAAATTAAAAATATATGCAAAAAACACACAGTGACACAAGGTCACGCCCTGGTGTAAAAATGAACAGATTGTCTGTGTCAGCCTAACAAAGACAAATGTACCACCCCTATTCTGAGCTTTTTTTAACTTCTGAAGGTTTATAATGGTGGATCTATTCCACTGGCAAAAAATTGCTCTGTAATGAGTCTTTCCAGCCAGGTCACACAGCTAACAGCAGACACTTTAAAATCACTTCAGAATAAAATACTGCAAGTTATCTCTCCCACCAGCCACTCTTCAAGCTAAGCACTTTCTGTCTCAGTCATGCAAGTTAGGAAACTGAAATGCTACTACAGCACTTCTTTATCTCATCCTATTTTAAAGATAAAATACATTCTTTTTTCTCTTAGGACCAACCAAAGGATTAGTGGTAAGGAACAAATGTCCGCATTGGAAGGATATTACATATTGTGAGTGTTTATGATTGTGTACATGGAATCGGAGGAACACACAAACTGTGGACTTTTCCCTTGCCTTGGGCAGTACTAACTATAAGTCATTCTGTTGACCGATGCTACTGGAAGGATCTGTCTTCCTGGGATCCTGCACCATGCCCTTCACTCAAGCCTCACAGCTTGCTAAATCTTCAGAGCACTTCTGGAAAAAATTCTGCAGAACTGTATATCTCTTTTAACTTTGTCAGACTCCACAACGAGAAAAGTGGAAAAGAAAACCTGTCAACAATAAAACAGGTTGTCCTCAGGACAACTGGGCTCCTGAGCTGGTAGGCAGGGACAGGGAGCAGAATAGCCCCCTTGTAATCCAGGAGGAAACAGTTAGCAGCCTGCTGAGCCACTTAGATGCCCACAAGCCTATGGAACCAGATGGGATACACCCTAGAGTGATGAGGGAGCTGGCAGAAGAGCTCGCCAAACCACTCTCTATCATTTACCAACAGTCCTGGCTCACTGGGGAGGTCCCAGATGATTGGAAGTTGGCCAATGTGAAACCCATCCATAATAAGGGCCAGAAGGAATATCTGGAAAACTACAGACCTGTCAGCCTGACCTCAGTGCCTGGCAAGGCTATGGAGCAAATCGTCTTGAGTGTGATCACAAGGAACCTACAGGACAGCCAGGGGATCAGACCCAGCCAGCATGGATTTAGGAGGGGCAGGTCCTGCCTGACTAACCTGATCTCCTTCTATGACCAGGGGACGCCCTTGCTGGATGAGGGGAAGGCTGTGGATGTAGTTTACCTGAACTTCAGCAAAGCCTTTAACACCATCTCCCATAGCATACTCCTGGAAAAGCTGGTAGCCCATGACTTGGACAGGGGCACTCTGTGCTGGGTTAAGAACTGGCTGGATGGCTGGGCCCAGAGAGTGGTGGTGAATGGTGCTGCATCCAGTTTGCAGCCGGTCACTAATGGTGTCCCCCAGGGATCAGTGCTGGGCCTAGTCCTGTGTAATATCTTTACTGATGATCTGGATGAGGGGATCAAGTCCACCCTTAGTAAATTTGCAGATAACACCAAGTTGGGGGTGAGTGTTGATCAGCTGGAAGGCAGGAGAGCTCTGCTGAGGGACCTGGACAGGCTGGATAGATGGGCTGAATCCAATGGGATGGGGTTCAACAAGGTCAAGTGCCAGGTCCTGTACTTTGGCCACAACAACCTCATGCAGTGCTACAGGCTGCAGGCTGGGGACAGAGTGGCTGGAGAGCAGCCAGGTAGAAAGGGACCTGGAAGTTTGGATTGACAGGAAGCTGAACATGAGCCAGTAGTGTGCCCAGGTGGCCAAGAAGGCCAATGGCATCCTGGCCTGTATCAGGAATGGTGTGACCAGGAGGACCAGGGAAGTGTTTCTTCCCTTGTACTCAGCACCGGTGAGGCTGCACCTCGAGTACTGTGTCCAGTTTTGGGCCCCTCAGTTTAGAAAGTATGTTGATGTGTTGGAGCACGTCCAGAGAAGGGCAACAAGGGTGGTGAAGGGTCTGGAGCACAAGTCCTATGAGGATTGACTAAGGGAGCTGGTATTGTTTGGCCTGGAGGAGGCCCAAGGGAGGAGACCTCATCATTCCCTACCACTACCTGAAAGGAGGCTGTAGCCAGGTAGGGGTCGGTCTCTTCTCCCAGGCAACCAGTAATAGGATAAGAGGACACAGTCTTAAGCTGCACCAGGGGAGTTTTAGGTTGGACATTAGGAAGAAGTTCTACTCATAAAGAGTGATTGGGCATTGGAATGGGCTGCCCAGGGAGGTGGTGGAGTCACTGTCCCTAGAGGTCCCTAGATGTGGCACCTAGTGCCATGGTCTCATTGACAAGGTGGTGTTAGGTATAGGTTGGACTCGATGATCTCAGAGGTCTTTTCCAACCTGGTTGATTCTGTGATTCTATAACTGGTGCTGACCTGAGGAAAAGGGAAGTTCTGCACTGAAATTTTTTCACATTCAAGAGAAAGAGGCCTTCTATGTTGGGGTAGTAGTAGTATTTCAGGTAAGGCATAACTCCTGACAAATTCTGATTCAGGGGAAGTAAAACATAATTTTGTGGCTTGATGCCACTTATCTGGAATTTCCGTCTAAATAACAGGAGATATCACAGACAAGAACAAGCTGCCAGAGGTTCAGCATGCCTACTCTTCACCTCCTCAATTTTCAGCTTCCATCCTCCTGTTGGCCAACTTGCTACAGGTTGGAGACATTAAGGTATTAAGTCTCCCCACCTTGGAGTAGCAATACAGAAGCCTGTTTGAAATATCAACTTGAATGCTCTTTAAGCTTACAGAAGTGAAACTATCCAGAACTTTTCGAAAAGCAGCTGTGAAATATAAAGCTGACTGTTTCCCAGTGGTAAAGATACAGAAATTGGAAATGTTTGCCAGAAAGAGCATTTTTCATTGAAAACCACCTCTGAGAGAACATATCTTACTAAATCCAGGCTGAAATGTAAATATTTGTTCTCCTATTCTGTAACTGAGATCTCACAGATCCCCAGTTGTGTATTAATCCCAGTGAAAAAAAAAATCTGCTTCTTCCTCCTGTCCTTGCTACTCTTATGAGTTTCTTGTAGCTTTGCCGGCACCTCTATTTCTGATTCTGTCAAGTTTTTTTACGCCAATGGAACAACACACAACCCAGTTGAGGAAAGCAGAGGAAAAAACTCATAAAACACTTTTACTCTTACCTACCTACCCACCCACCCCCTTTTGAATAGGAATATGATGTCACCTCAGGGAAATCACATTTCCCACATAACTATGGAACAGAAAATACAGGAAAAATTTTAATTAGGTGAGCATAGATTAGGCAAACTCCTCACTGGCAAATGCAGAAGTAAAGGTAGGAGAGATTGGAAGAAAATAACAGGAAAAATTACATTACCACCAACAGTTAGCTGCTTTTTTCTATAACAGTATAGTGGACTCTGAAGTGAAGTATAGAATTTTAATAAATGGACTGAACTGGAAACAAAACAAATAAGCATCTCTTTTTCAGAGAGTTCAGAAAACTGTAGTACAATAGTTTTCACTGTTATTTCTAAACCTTTTTTGATGAGAAACAAAATAATTATTCAAACACAGTTGTTTCTCTACCCAGTTGTTCTCACCATAGGCATACCACTTGGCTAGTCTCAGCCACAATCTAGCCATTTTTTCTAACTTCTGCAAAAGGAAAAAAGGGGCTAGAGCACACCAGAGGGTCTGTTCTGGCTATTATTGGCACAGGCAGACTCCAGAGGGGAAGAGGATGTCAATTCTGAGAACAGAAGGAATTGAATGCATCCAGCTCCTATTTAACCAACTCCTTCCCACAAAACCAATCCAGACAAAACTCAAGTGGTATTTGTAAAGTTGTCCAGGTTTCTGAATATATCAGCACACACTAGATCTTCTGCCAGCTACTGTGAGCTAAGGTAAAATAAAACAGAAGTGGTAAAATAAGAATTCCTTGCCAAGATGTATTAACTTGATATGATCATAAAACCCACATAAAATGCAAGGAAGAAGAGTTCTTATTGCTATAGTAGTAGATCCCTAAATAAATACAAACCAACCTTCCTATTATCTTATAGTAACCTTCTGGTTCCTGTGGCTTCCTTTCATTATCACATTTTTTGATGATAATGGTGGCAGCTCTTAGATACTTTTTGTTGTAGTGACTGCCAGAAGAAATTCAAAGGATAGCCTAGCAATCACAGAGGGAGCAAGGACAGCTTTTTGATACAGAGCCCAAACGCAGTCAGATAGTTGTTTGTATTCCCAACTCTTTCTTGTTTATCTTTCAGTTTCTTTGTGTCACCGGCAGCTTAGAATCCTTTGTCACTGTGCATGTAGCAAGCCTCAACACCAAAATATTAAATATTCCCAAAAAATAAATAGAACCATAATGCTGATCACCTTTCAAAAGAGAAAACTGATCAACTCCCCTTCTTTGTACCTGTATATTACTCTCTAGTATGAAAAGTCTCCTCAGTAACTGATGCTGAGAGTTAAGACTGAGAATGTTCATAACACCGCTGAGTGGCTGGAAAGATTGTTCAAAATATCATATATTATAGCTCCTTGCACCAGACACTCACAGTTGCTTAGCAGAGTTCATAAAATAATTTTCGTTGAAAAAATAATCCATTATCGTTTAGCTGAATCTGAGGCTTCTCTTACAGAGTTTCATCTATCTATCTCTGAAAACCTTTTCATTGTGTAACTCAACACTAAAGTTTCTTCACCATTTTTGTACTTTTTCATGGTAAGCTCTTCCCACAAAACCACAGCTACTCTTTCTTCCTTCTAGGTACCAATTTTTCTTACGTTGGACTCCTTTTCTGACTTTGGCCAACAAAAGTACTCTTCAGTTCTTGAAAACTTTCCCCTCAGCTCTGGGTTCTCACCAGCTCCAACCAAAAACTCGTCATGGTGTTTTACCATGTAGAATGTGGCCAGAAAGCAGTGTGTGTGACAGATTATTTTAATCTTCACAAGGAGAAGGAGAGAACATGGACACATCTCTAGGTTCTGTGGGGAGTGGGATTAAGGACCACACAGTTGTTCCGATAACAGCAGGGCCATCTTTACACACAGGGAACAAGTAATTTCCAGACAAATGCTGCCAGAAAACAGACTTGTCTCCTCCTGGATGCTGTCTCAGTACTCTGAAACACGTCAGAAATGCATTATTCAGATGCTCTGTAAAGCAAATAGTACGGATTGCACTGAGGTATGTCTTCTTGTTTCACACCAGATAACAAGGGTGTTCTCACCAGTTTTTGTAAATCATGAGATTTTGCAGCTACATTTTACACCACAACTTGAATTCATCTCATAGTATTTGTGCACATCCTTATCAACTAGCTGGAGTGGTAAATTTTTGGAGGTTAAGCCTTAGAATCAGAATTACATTCTTTTTGATAACTTTCATTTGGAACTGAATTGCTATTTTACAGTAATCCTGTTTATTCTACCTCATTCTCAAAGAGAAGTAGCTTAACCTCCTTGCAAATTCTTTCCTAAATTTTTTCAGTGGCCATTGCGGGGGAGGGCTCCATGCACCAACAGTCTCCATACCCTCCCCATAATATGCAGACTGATAAAGGAAAGAAAAATCTGTGTATGGTGTACATCTTACTTGCTCAACAATGGGTTATCATGCAGACAATAACTAGTGAGATTATACAGTTTCCATAGTGACTGTCTCAGTGAAATTTTCTATTTCTGGGATTCTGTCAGCGATCACCATTGTGGTTAGGATAGTTCTGTGTTCTGCCATCAGGGTTGCCCACCAGCTAAGCAGTGAGCAACAGAAGAATTCATTTCCCCAGGAAAAATCTTAGGAAAATTAAACCACCTTGCAAATTGCAGAAATATACCAAAATGTACCTTGATTTACAATTTAATCCCATTTTTATTGGGTAGTATCATTGAGCCTATTAAACTATACTTCAAATGATTATGAATGTGCCATGCTAATTCTATGACCATCCATAAAAGTACTTCACAATTATCTGGAAAAAGTTACCCTTACAGTTATGATGGAAAGCATTAATCTACACATTGTTGCAGGATTGCTGACAATACCAGAGTAGCATATTCTAAACAAAAGTTTAGATTTCTGAAGGGCAACCACCAAATTTTGCTCAACAGGATCTAAAGCCCCTATGCCACATGTGACCTACATTACAACAATCTACATGAATGTCCCTAATAATGTTTTCCAAGGCATTATTATGTCAAATTTAACCCAGAAGGCAAAATTAAAAGAAAAAAAAAAGACATATTTACTATATCTTTGTGACATTTTCATTAGGGAACCCTTTTCTGTTAGCCCCAGCCTTTTCACAACTTGCAAAGCCAGAGGGGAATTGGATTCCCCAATAACTCTCTCAGAGCATAGCACTCTTTTCCACCACAGAGAAATAGGATAAATGCTCACTCTGGGTTTTAATTCCTACTGATCTTCACTGCTACTGAATTTTCTAGCAGAGGACCCTAGAAGGCAGATAATGAAGCTGAGCACAAAATATTGAGTTAATTTTCACTTTTGTTAAAAGCTATACTTTGCTCAATTTCTTTTTTTTTTTAAATCAGAAAAACATGACAAAATAAAGGGGTTCTAGCTGTTGATATATGTAAAACAATAGGGAGACTGACAACATAACTAACGTGCCCTATACTGTCATTTTTCAAACAGTGTTATGTTCACCTACAGAGAAATACGCTGAGTTCCTAATGACTCCAGTGCTGTTTCTTTTCACCTTTGCATTACCTTCAGCCTAAGCTTTTAGATACATCTTTGTTTTGCTTTATGCTGAGGCAACCCTGCTCTTTCAGCAACAAAGTACTCATCTGAAGTCCTTACAAGGATTTGGAATCATGGGAAGAGATGATGCACAAGAATGTTGTTTCTTCCTTATGTATTACCTCTCTAAGCAGACTAATTGTATACCATGAACACTGCTTAGGCTTCAACTACTTTTAATGCAGAATGAAGAAGCTTTGCTCAAAAGGCGGGAGATATTGCCTTGCTACGCAGGAGAGTTATGAACAGTAACAACGACAAAATTCTGGAACTATGCCAACTTTTTCATTTCATTTCATTTCATTTCATTTCATTTCACTAGGAGGATACCTGTGCAGAAACCTATTTGCTTAGATAAAATCCAGTCTAATGGACTTTCTGATTCAGGATTGCAGTTGTTTTCTCTTGATTACAATGAAGCTTAATGAAACGAATAGGGAGTATGTACTTCAAGTAAATACAACTGCTTTTATTTTTAAAATTAGATTGACCTAACCACATGCTCCATTTTGCTTAGAGTGTCTGTTCTGTGACACACTTTCTTAACATTTCAATTCAATCCTAACGAATAAAAGACATCTGCATAAAGACAGTTAATAAAACCATATCTCTGTTAGATTTATATACAGAAGCTATGACTTAACATACAGGTAAAATTTGAGAAAAGTTGTAAAAATACCTACCAACTAGACACTAGGTTATATATTTAATGTGCAACAAAGTAAATGTTTGTTAAAAATGATGTGCCACTGGAAAACTCTTCAGTGAAGAACATAAAGGAAAGAAGGGAAAAGGAAGTTGAGGAAACCCCTGAACTCTCATATTGTTTGACTCTGCAGTAAAAATCTTATCTCTCATTAGCTCACCTTTGGCTAGTGATCTCTGTCCTGTTGCATCTGGCACTGCTAGACAATGTGCATCTGCACTTAAGTAAGAGTTTTGGGATCCACTGTTGGATTGGGAAAGCTGGACTTCCTGGCTTTCTGCTGCTTCTCCACAGACTACTTCTGGCGGCTCATCAGAATGAATCTGTATGCAGAAAGTTAAAGGCTGATCGCCCTCTTCTGTGGCAGAGCTGTTAACTAGGTCAAGCCAGGACTGCCTCTCGGAATAAACCACTTTGGACGCCAAGGAAGATGATGACTCTTGCGAGTTGAAAGTGTTTTCAGGAGAGGAGAGAGAACAAGATGCTTCACTTGACAGAGTTGAGGTGAAAGATGACTTCTGCTGATCCTGCTTTTCAGAAAAAAAAAAAGCAGAGGGGGAAGAAAAAAGAAAAATTATTTATAAGTCATTCTTGTCCCTAGGTTCTACATGTTATAGGTATAGAGCTGAAATGCTAAATGACCAAAAATTGGTGTAATCTCATTAATTATCCATTCAAACAAGCCTGAGCTATGGTAGCCAATCTCCTACAGAGCAGTAGCTTCACAAACTAAGTCCCAAGGAGGCCAGAGGCAAAAGAGATACAAACCTGACAACGTCTAGAAATAAAAGACCAAGGAAAAATCTTGTGTTGAATGTAGCCTTCCATGCTAGTCTCACACTCACCTTCACTCTTTAATTTGTGTTCACTTCATTGCTCTAATCAAGAGCGCAGAAGTGAAACTCCAAATTAGCCATTGAACATGAAGTTTTCTAGAAGCATTCGACAATTCCACCAATGCAACAAGCATAGATTATTGGTACCAAGCACTGAAGTACACTGAAGTACAGTAAAAATGTATTTTGCCTGGTCCATTCAAGGGATAATCGTTCACCAAGGCAAGAAGGCAATATGATGGCAAATTAATGATGGAAAGAAAAAACAGATAGTTATAGGACAAAGGGCAGGAAATGGGGAATGGTACAAGATTTGTGCTTGCTTGTTCACCTCCTAAGATTCACCCTTCAGCACATGATCTGGAAAAGGATCCAAACTTTACGAGAAACACATCAGAAACCATTGAGACATCCTAAGGCATTCAATAGGCCCCCACTTGTTACCATGCCCGAACAGAAACACATACAACCAGAGAGGTCTCAGAGACATCTAACAGTCATCATTGTTAGTTAGGAGTTGAAATTCCATTTAAAGAAAGGTTGAGACAAAGAACAAAGTTTTGAGAAGTATTTAACTTCCCAGTCAAGTGATTAGGTGCCCAGGTCTTTGTCTACACTAGAAGTTTACATTGATTGATTTGTACTATTATCTGGTCACCAAAAACAACTCACACACGAAGAGCTATCACTAGTCTACGTCTTCCCCACTGAAGAGATCAGCTAAGAGAGTCAAATACGCAAGTAATACATATAAAACCCACAAATATACATACAAATACCCAGAACAGAATCAATTGACATTGATAAATAAAGTAATGGAAGAGGAGGAAAGACAAACCTTATAGTGAAGCTCTTAGCAGAAACTATCAGAAATTGTGATGAGATCATCATGATATGAAAGCCAGATTTCTTGCTACTGCAGAAATTTACTTCTTCTGCAAGTCATCTGCCAATGCCAGTATCAGAATACCAGACTTGATAGACCACAATTCTGGCAAGTTTATGTACTCAATATATATGTAGAATAGATCTGTGCAAGGATTAAAACAGACGATAACTAGACAAAGTATAGGAAATCACTGAGAAGGTGTTGCTAGGGAAGCCTGGACAAGCTGCAAACGCAATAAAGAATACCTATTTATGACCTGGTAAACCAGAAATAAGATTTATTCAAATAAACCAAACCAAGAGTGACAATTTTTTTGATCATGATATATAAAGTTCTGCAATTCAGAGTTGTATACTGTAATGTATACTTCCTTTTTACATTAAAAACAACAAAGTAGATTTGCCTTCCTATGTTTCTAATACAGCTGCATCATATAACTACTACTCAATTCAGAAGATGAGGAAGACCAATATCAGATTGTGGGTACCATTTGTTTCTAACCTTTTCTTCACTTTTGTAAATTTTCAAGGGCATTCATAGTATAATAGAATTGTCAAGGTTGAAGAAGACCTTTAAGATCTTCCAGTCCAACTACCAACCCAGCACTACCACTGCAATCCCTAAACCACATCACTCAGCACCAGATCCAGGTGCCTCTTGCGCTTCCAGGGATTATGACTCCACACTTCCCTGGGCAACCTATTCCAATGCCTGACCACTGTAACAGTGAAAAAAATTTTCTAGTATTTTATCTGAATTCTCCCTGTCTCACTTTAAGACCATTTCATCTAGTCCTCTCACTGCAGGCGCCGTAGAAGAAATAGGCCTCCACCTCAGAATAACCTCCTTTCAGGTAGTTGTAGAGTGCGATGAGGTTCCCCCAAGCCTTCTCTTCTCCAGGTTAAACAACTCCAGCCTTCAGCTGTTCTGCAGAAGTCTTAAGTTCTCTAGTTCTTTCACAATTCCTCCAAGACTTTCCCAAACATGGCAGGACCCAGGCAATTATATTCCTCTTATGAGAAGTACAACATTGTGTTTCTGGTGCATTTTTGTTTTTAAAATGGAAACCTTCACATATGCACCCTAAAGCAAAAGACAGACAGATGCCATCACAAACTATATGGGTGAGTGCTAAAAACGCTCACAGGGAACACAGGTGACGTTAAGCATTTCAGCTAAGAGCACCTATCACAAAGACAAATTTTCGAAGTATTTGTAAAGTCAAGCAGATCAACTGAACAGTAAAGGCTCTTGCTTATATGGTGTGAATGGTCAATTGTTCAAAGCCAGGAAAGGAAGATGTTAGATATCACCTCCATTTTTCCGGCATTTTTCCATGCAAAAAAAAGGCTATTGAAACTAAAACTGTGCTACACTGAGTGGAATATATTTTTGTTTTCATTTTTATTTTATGTTAAATAAAAAATGTGGGTGAGAATAAATGACTGCCAGAAGGTGTTTCTTTTTCTCTACATATGTGTTGTGTTTTGTTTTTTTCTTTGGCATGACAAATGTTTACTTAACTTATTGGAGTGGTTCCTTTGGAATTTTTGCAATCATCTATATAAAAACAAATATCCATTTGGGGATATTTTAAAAAGCAGATCATAAGCATTCCACTGGAGATCAGTGAGTGTCTAGACATTTTTTAGAGAAAAATTACGACCATTAAACGACTCAATTGCTTTTTGGGGATTGCTGCAATCTATTGTCTCAACACATCTGTTGATTTTTGAACTGTAAATCCACTCACACGTGGACAAATTAATGCAGGTGGTCAGTTTAACTTTTGTCCTACAGATGTTAAAATTTACTTGTTCCTCACTTGCTTTTTTCTTCCACAGTACCCAAAAGTATGGATGAACATGGAAAGCTCATGATCACTACTTTTTTCAAGTTTCAAAATGGTTTGAGTCAGCAGAGGATAGAAAAACCAGTATAAACGTTATGCTAGAAGTACAGCAAAATGTTTGCTGCTCTAAAATGTAACAGAGCCTCCACCTGGGTGTCTATTAGTTTCCAGATTAATAATTTTCAGTTTGGAGTTGATTTCAAGAAGTTTGGAGGCCTTTCAGTGTAAGACAACATTTGTTTGATTTTCCAAAATGGCCAGGCCTCCTAATTCCTATTTTGCAAAATGGCTTTGCACTCAGGAGGAAGAGGTGCAATTAAAAAAAAAATAATAAAAAAAATTTAACTTTAGTTAATGCCTCTGGCATTCTTGATGCTGGGCTGAGTTTCACTTCCAGTTGCAATTTGAGAAGATTAAACCAGGCCAACCAAAAGTGCTGTACCCACAGAGTATCAACCCAAATCCACCACATTACCACAGCTTGGTTCAAGAACACTGCAACAAATAAACATGAAACAATCAATATTTAACCAGCCTTCCCTGAGATAACCATGGGCTCCACCTCTAGAATTGACTTCCTCATAGAAGCTGTGCCTTCCCAATCCTCCCAATGGTTTCCTTGCTCCAGCACTTGTCCAGAAGTGAAAGGGACATTAAATCAGGTATTTAAAAGAAGACTCTGACTTGCAGTCAAACACAACTGCATTGGTACCCAACTGTTCCTACTCACTCCATAAGCAAGCTGAGCACACGGCAGACCCACGGCAACTGGAGCTTGTTCCAGTGGCCCGTTCTGGGATGAAAAGATGACAACTTTGCTCAGGAGACACTAACCTTTGTCCACAGGGAAAGGGCTTTTAAGCTGGGAATAAGAAGGGACATCAGCTGGGAAAGGTAAAGGCTTGAGAGAAGATAATCTTTAAGGGAAAGCTTGAGAAAAAAAGGACCCCTCAGCATTTGCACAGTTGCCTGCACAATTTGCATGTCCCCTGCTAAAATGTGGAGGCCAGCACTCAAGAGGAGCATATGGGAAGGAGACAACCAGAGATCACCCCTTCAGCAACAGACCAACAAGGAGCAGGAAGCCAGAAAAACAGAAAACTAAAAAACAACACCTGTTTAAAACTCATCATCTGGAAAAATGCGAGCATTCACTCAGAGGTGAGCAGACGGAAAAAACATCTACAGTCTCTTAAAAGCAAAACACTGAGGTATAAAATTCAAAATGCTTTATTATTGACCCTTGGCCCAGAATAACTGTTGGAGACATAAAATACCAGAGTTCTTATTTTCTCTGATATTTATAGCCACTCAGCCACATTTAACTTCTAGTTAATACAGGCCATAAAGAATCACGTTCTACACAGTAGTGAACACCCTGCACCCCACAAGTGCCAGGCAGGTTGTTTACAGTGATAAACATTACACAACTATTTCAGGAGAGGAAATGAAGACTCACTTATCTGACTGAAACAGAGAGGGGTAAGTGGGTGACATTCCCAGTTTTATGTGAGCTAATTAAAGATTGTCAGACAGGCAACCCTGTGCATGACATCTTCTTTTATTAATGCCTATCATCACACAAGTTTCTCTAGCTCATCTATGTATTTCAGATTTGCTACTGCTTCATTGCCTCTGTGCCACATAGGAACCTGTACCATACCAGTGAGGCAGCAGACACTTCCCTTCCCTGAGATGCAAGGAGACTATCTAGTATGTTACTGCACACCTCTCGATGTTAACTTTCAGCTAGTGAAGGGAAAGGCTTGAACTCAGGATTCCTTATTTGCGCTGCATTACCACCCCAAACCAGATTTCTAGACAAAGAATTAAGTAAGTCTCCCGTTTTAAAGCACATGTAAGAGAGCTGAGATCACTGGGAAAAGCAATGATATAGAAACAAGATGAATAGGACAATATGTGGCTAATAATTAGGTGAGTCAATTTGATTAGACATGAGGCTGCATAGTGCTTTTTCTAATTTATAAAATTGAGACAGGAAGGAATATTCTGGGCAAACATGCTATACTTAGAAAGAAAAAATGCATAGATTTTGGAAGGATGCCTATTTTCTTTTTTCATAGTCTATTTTTCAGAGGTAGAGGAAAAGAGCAGATTTTATCGCTGTTAGAAGAGGCCTCTTTCCCTTCACTTCTCTTCACTGTCACAAAAGCAGCTCCAAATTCAGCAGTCTTAGAAAGAGCTCACTCAAATAAATAAATACAAAGCTGTTGGATGATGCTACCAAGGGCACAAAAAGAAAGAAATTTCAGGGTGGATTTAAAAGAAAAAAAGAGAATATTATGAAAAAGTAGCTTATAGCAGTGTGTTGAAAATCTGGTAAAGAAAATATAAAGTGTGTGTATGAGGTAGACACCTTCCTTTCTCTGGCAAGACAAATATGCCTGCATTGGAAGGAGCTGATCTCTTACAGTGTGAAGCTCCCTGCAGTGCAGGATGTGATAACTGTGTGCTCTGCCATAGGACGGGGGCAGTCAGCGCATCCACATTTCACAGGCACACAGGATGAACATTTCCGGACACTGTTGTAGGTTATTCTTAAAAGTGCACCACCTCAAGACAGTTTTGTTTCAACTGGCTTGCAACAAGAAACAGGCTAATTACTGGAACACTTACCAAAGGAGGAGGTGAGGGCTGGACTGTGTAGGGGGGAGGTGGCGTGTCTGTTATTTCTGGATCATCGTGTTCACTTTCACTGTAACATTCTGAGGCAGACATGGAAAATGAGCAAAAGAGTTAGATCAAAACATTTATTCCTCACAACGCTGTGGTAACCAAAGATCACCAAGCAGGGTGTTCTGGACTGAAGACCACACTTTAACAAGTCAGTGTCTCCTAACACACTTGTGGTAATGCTACATTACTTAATGGCAATACATTTTTTAAAATTTTTTTTAATTAAAAAAAAAGTGATAATTTGCTATGACAGGAAACACTGCTCTAGATAGCTTCACAAGTAGGTTTGGGGTGGAGTTTTTTTCGTCTCTTTGCAGTGTTTGAATTAAGAGTTTCATTTATAGTAGAAGTTAGGGAGAGCTGTTGCAAGTAGCAGAGGTAGTTCCTCAATCTTTGTAACCAGTAAGTTTTCCTGGCGCTAGCAACAGGTATTAGAGTTTAGGCTGCAATTTTGTAGTAAACAGATTGCTCCCATCATGCTTTGGAAACCACAGAGCAGCCTTGTCTTTTGTCATCACACAGTAACCCACATAGGCATGCCATACGGCACGGCAGTACACGTACAGAGGTAAAAACAAAATACTCCAGGGCTATACAACCTGTTTATCTTTTTATATCTTCCTTTTTTTGTTTTGTTTTTTTGTTTTTCAACAAAAAACAAACTGAAACTCAGTATATCTCTTGATATGTAGCAGAGGCAATCATGCTGTTATTTCTTTCACCTATCTGTGTAGCAGGTGAAAACATTTTCTCCATTTTTTTTTTTAAGGTGGGTTAAATTAAGTGATAACCATTGATAAGACACAGAAAAACAGAGGGAATATGTTGCTGGTTCCTATTCCCAGGACTTGCCTGTAAACTTTGGGCAAGATCATAGAATCATAGAGTAGTTTGAATTGGGAGGGACTTTTAAAGGTCCTATAGTCCAACCTCCTTGCAATGAGCAGGGATATCTTCAACTAGACCGAGATGCTTAGAGCCCCATCTAGCCTGACCTTGAATGTTTCCAAGAATTGGGCATCTACCATCTCTCTGGGCAACCTGTCTCAGCTTTTTGCCACTGTGAAAAATGACTTCTTTATATCTAGGCTAAATTGACCCCTTTTTAGTTTAAAACCATTACCCCCTGTCCTGTTGCAAAAGGCCCTACCAAAAAATTTGTCCCCATCTTTCTTACAGACTCCCTTTAAGTACTGAAAGGCTGCAAAAATCAGTTTCCTTTGCTAAATCTCCCAGCACATGTGCAACCTTTACAGGAGCAAGTGCTGACACCACATGTGCGGGGTGACTGCACCCATCCCCACCTGACTGAGCCGGGAACACGAGAGTTTGCCAAGACAAAGCTGGAGCTTAATGAGGACAACATGAGTGAGCGCCGAGGGTCACCAGAACAGAGGCTGCCCTTGCGGTCTCCCCAGGATCCAGCACTCTGCATGGCCTCTCCCTCTCTTTGCCGGCAGCAGCTTCTGCTGTCCAGAGGCAGCTGACAGCAACCGTCCAGCTCTCTGCCCCAGGGGCAGGAGTCGCTTATGTTCTGGGAGTACTTTGTCAGAGCTGTGATTCAGGGGTTCACACTACTAGAAGGAAGTGTGTTAGCACGGTCTCTGGGCAATCACCTGTGACTAGCTCATCTTGTAACTAAATTAATACCCACACACTTTATTTTTATGCATGCCATTTGGGGGTTTTAATAAGCACAAAGTGAGGGGAATAAAGTTGTAAGAGAGAAGAATTTTATGAGAGAGAACTTTCTAACATTGATAGCAAAGAGATTGATTACCTTTTCTCCCTATACTGTTTGCAGAACTATAGGGATTTTGAATAGCATAGATGCTATTCTGTTTACTGGAAATATGTGCTGGCACATGTAAGCATAAAGAACTGAGACTGGCTGCAGTAAGGCCTATATCAAATTCTAAGACTCTATTAATGCCTTTTTGAGTAACTCCTAGTAAAAAGCTTATTGTTTCTACGGCTCCCCTTCTAGGCACATAGAAGAACTCAAAAAGAATCAACAGCTGTTTCTGAGACTCTAAATAGGCAAATGAGGTTGGGGGGGTGGTGTTAAAATGCATCAAAAGTACATGAATACTCAAGAAATGTCATAACAAGTGACAAGACTTCTGAAGAATTATGGGGTGTGATACAGAGGGGAAAACCGGGTCAGCAGGAACAGAAGTGACTGTGGGTACTGACAGTATTTTTCTGAAGCACAGCAATGCCTCTGCAAGGGCACATCCACCCAGGCACATCAGTGAGTGCTGTACCCACACTGAAGACAGCTGCTTGATTACCTGTGACAAAACATGCATGAAAAGACAAGGAGGTGTTGGAGACCAGAATCAGAAGGTCTTTTTCTGAAGGGGAGATGGGTCACTAGCTTTAAAAGCTGAAGAAATCTTGGCTATATTATGTTATTGAAGGGTAATCAGATAACTAGCTGCAGAAGTTATTGGATTATTTTTTATCTTTTGGTCATAATTTTTAATTAAGATTAGTGGACTGACTAATTTTGTATTTTTTATAATTCTCAATTCAGCCAATACAATAAATACTACAATTTTTGAAGCTTAAAAAAATTGTTTTCATGTATAAAATTTTGGCCATCCTCATTTTCCATCAAACCCTTTCCTTGTGAAAACATGGACAACATATTTGCACACTTCCTCACTAAGTACAATTACCTTGCAGTTCTTAGTACACAGCCTAATACTCAATATAGTCCTTTATCCTAAACTGATTTGATACAAAATTGGGCTCAAAGAGGACACAGGCATTTAGGAGGAATTAGACAGTGTAGGAATTAAAAAGTTTCCTGACAAGAAACAACCGTGAACTGAAAAAAAAAAAATTGATGAGGCATACTGAATCAGTGGTATCTGTGTTTACCAGCCCCAAAGCTCCTTTAATGGTACAGTATAAATGGAGCCAGAGTATAAACAAAACCAGATCAAACTAATCAATAATGGAATTACACGTCCCAAGCGTGGGCATAAACCACAGTCTTGAATTCTGGGAAAAAGCAGAAGGGGTGTAAAGAGGAACATTCCAGTGCTTAGACAAAACAGGCTGCATCACCTAAGTGTTCATACTACTGAAAAAAACAGTTTTTTCTTCATAATGACAGGTCCTCCACAACCTGAACAGTTCTAAAAAGGGCATTGAGTATCAATACTCTAAAAATGGAGGGTCAAAAGCCCAAATGATGGCACATATTCCTCATGTTAGATTCCATCCCTGGTTTGGTAACATAATACTACCCAAAGCACTTCTCTTTCTAAATCCACTCCCAGCACGTGTCCCCATGAGCAGCTTTTCCAACTGCTCTGACAGGTCATTTGCTTTGTCCTCTGCCCAGACTTGTGATCTGAGCACAGGTATACTCCCACCAAAGAGTTCTATTAGGCCAATGTGCAAATTAAGACAGTAAATAAATTTCTTGGGAACTTTTAAAGTTACTCATTCCCTGATGAACTCCTGGGCCTGGCTCTGAAGGAAATCGTAGGCTTCAGAATAGTGCTACCACTCCCTTGTTCCCCTACATTGCTCTTGTTGAAACGTCCAGGAATGGACGAGACATTAGGGATGAGTCTACAGTGCAAGCCTGCAAGCTCCTGTGCTGTTGCACAGCTCCTGTAGTGTAAGTCACTAGCGCAAAACCCAGAGCAGCACAGCTGTTTCTCTTCACACTTGGCAGGCTTAGCAAGCCAGCAAACTACCAGGAAGTAGTTATATACCTCTCACAAGATCACAGAGTGTCTCCCTTAGTCATACTGTTTCTTACCATTTTTTCTTTTTCTGTGATTACTCTGTGCCATGTCACTGAGGTTTCTCTGAGCTCAGACAGCAGACAGACCCAAGATGACAGTTTAAAAGAAAGAAAATGGCTGACAAAAATTTGGTCAAACAAAACCAGTGAAGAACACAATGTAGTTACACACTGAAACCAGTTAGGAACATACCTTCCTCATTCTTCCTGTTTGGTGCCTGAGGGTCTACAGCCATCCCCAGCTTACTTAGCCACCTGTGTTTGAAACAGAGGGAATATAGTCAGGGATACTTGCATGCTCCTCAGACAGAGCATTTTGCTCCTTTCAGATGTGTTCTACATCATCACATCTATTTTCATTAGTCTGAAGACTAAATGTCAAATTTTCTATTTCTTAGATCCTCTTCTAGAAAGACACTGGTTATCTGAATACTAATTTTCCCTGTGGTGAGCAGGATTAATTGCTTTGGGCATCTTCTTTCCCTAATCCTGGAAAAAAAGCACTACTGATGACCAAGGAGTTGCATTTGTGGAAGCTAGAGGAAAAGTATTTGTGCTATAACACCATGTCAGGGATTTAGTCCAGCAATTGAGGTGTCACCTTTCACCTCAGGTGAAGCAAAGGCATGGGAGCCATAGAAGATTATATCAGATGGCCTGGCCAAAATTTTTGCAGCACCATCTAAGAATCTGAGTCATTTAAAACCAGACTTTTTGACCATAATATTCTGTGTTCCTCAACTTCCTATGTCCTTTCAGGTTTAGTAAGTCTCACTTCCTGTGTTGCTTTAAGCTACTGGTAATGTTTTTTTTAATTTCTCTTCCTAGGTGGCTGCATTTTTCTAGAGCTAGAAACATCCCCTAGATATACTTTCTGTGTATTGTGTTTGTCTGTATGTCATTCAGATCTATCCAGGCTTTAAGAAACTAACAACTCAAAAAGCTCAAGCCTTTCAGATTAAAACTCAAAGTCTGAATAGGGAATGTATGAGGGACAGGAATTAAAATTCATTACTGGGGGGGGAACCCAAACCCATTTTGTTTTATCTTGGTTCTAATAAAGCTATAGGAAATTTGCTAGCAAGATCAGTGTCAAAGTAGCTACAGTTTTAGACTGCAGTATGAACAATAGAGACACATAACAATTCAGAAAAACAGTCATTTCGGTAAGAGTGGTTTATTGACTCTTTTCTGACAGCTAATCATAACAGAATGATTTTTTAAATGAAAACCCACCTTAACAAAAGAAAAGATTTGCTAAAAAAATTCTAGGACTTCATTAATGACAACGGAAGAGAAGTCACTAATAACTATGTACAACTGGCCAGCTAAATGGCCAGTTTTCATGTGTGCATGACAATAGCAAATATGTGCTAAATCAATGAAGCAAATGACTGAATCAATAAATCCACTGTTGATTTAATAGATATACATGTAGGTATATGCATATATAGATACATGCATGAAGAGTTACAAAAGATCATGATCCATCAAGCATTGACGCATGTCAGTAACTCGACACACACAAATGCTCCAGTGAGTTCAGTGGAGCCACTCACATATGTATTTGCAGCACTGGAGCCAAGAGAACAGATGTCTTTTAGTCTGTTTTGACATATGCATGAGTATGTGTGTACTTAATGTATTAGATGCATGTATTTTATACTTTGCAAAGGAAAACATCATCAGTTGCAACAGTGAGAAATTAGTGCAGCATAGTGCAAGCTGCTTTAACACTAGGTGAAATAGTTCTAAGCCAAAATGAAATTTACACAAAAAGTGGAATTTGAAGAAAGTCGTTCTGGGGGCATAAGAGCTGGGACACCTGTGTAGGTTTCAATCACTGACTCCCATGAGACTAAACATGTCTCACATGAGAATTTCCAGCTGGGCTACAAACTGGCTGTTAGCACTCACTGAAGTCCTCAATTAGCTCTAATTTTCCTTCTCCAGACATCCTTCCATCTCTTAGCTCTCAACCAGGGTTACTCTCTCTATAGAAAGACTCCTGTCCAGCAGTCCCTCATTCTCAGTCATCCTCACCCTATCTGCCTCAAGAACTGTCACTCCATTCAGGAGCTCTGGTAGGAAATGCAGGAATACAGAAATGGATGGTTGTCTCCCCACCAGAATGCTCCATGCTGCTCCAAGTTTCAAAGGGCAATGCATTCTTTCCTTCTATATTAACCTGCATACATCTATAGAGTACAGATTTATTTATATCTATGCACATACACTACTGTAGTATTGTACATTTCTGAAACTATAGACCTTTCAGGAGGTCACATGCATTCTCCCAAACTCTCTCCTTTTCTATTGTAGTAAATATGTGTGAGGTCTCCTATTTATAGAGGGAAAGAATAGTCAGTGACCTGTGAAGAACCTCACAAAGATCACCAGCAGAGCCATGATTAAAATCCTGAGCTGACTACTATAGGATCTCCCTTCCCATTTAAATTGTACCGCTTTGTGTCCAGTATTTGGCCATTTAATGCAATAGCACTGTGAGCAGACTGCAATCTGAAGTAAAAAAGACAAAGATATGAGATATATCTGAATCAGTCAAAATTGGACCAGTATAAAATAATATCTTTCTGATAGCTCTGTGACTTCCAAAATGGCAGTATTCATATCCATTTTTACTTCTTGCATTAATAACCACCTGGTTGTTCTTCTGCTGGGCATTTGTGGAAAGCAAATTTCTGATCTGTCACAAGGACTGTTCAACTGCAACAGTTTTGCACTACTCTGAAAGCAGACACTGTTATATTCTAGTGTAGTGGTTTGAGCCAGGTTTTCCCCCTGAAACTAAGAAAGTGGTAACCCCCAGGGGGTGGTGACCCTCGGGGCTTGATCCAATCAGTGCTCCTGCAAAATATAAACATATCTCTGGAGACCGGAAAAGAAGCAGTGGTACTTGTTGGAAGAAGAGGTGGCCATGTTGTAGAGGCCACGAGGAGAAGGGGCTCCGGCCCCTTGGGGGCCTCTGCCCCCCCAGCCCCGGTTGGGGGGCTGCAGGGACTCAGAACTGAACTAAATACCTGTGTCTGAGATGCCGAAAGAGTTTTCTCCACTGCGAGTGGGTGACGAAGCAACAGAGACAGCAGCGTCCGAAGAGCAGTGTCAAAGACCCAACTGATAAGGACCAAAAGGAGCAACACAAGCCGGTATGCAGCTAAGGCAGACACGGAGGTGTCTGAGGAGAAGGAAAAGCAGCAACAGAACAAGAGAACCGAGCCAGCAGCAGGAAGAGAGTTTCGGAGGGTAAGAACTGGACAAACCAAAACCCCCAAACTCGCTAGAGACCCCTCTGAGAAAGAGGAGGGGGTGGTGGACTGAGTGGAGTCCTAAAGTGCAGTATGCACTACAGAGAGGAGCTAAGAAGCTCCGGCCTCCTGAGAGCTCAGCCAGGATGGCCAAAGGAATGTGTGTGGAGGGGGTGACCTTGGGCTTTCCCCCCCTCCTTGCTGCAGCTTCAGAGAAGCTGGCAGCCGTCTTTGAGTCAGAGCATGGGAGCTCTGCACAGGGGCTTGGATTCCCCTGAAGATACCAGACCGTCACGAAGACCCCGGTGCTTCGTGATATGACCGTGGTGTAGCGGCCGTGTCTGGGGTTACGCAGCCCATGGAAAGACCCCTTGTTTGGAGACGGGGGCCGAGAGAGACTTGGAAACCTCCCTCGTGTGTGCTGGCAGAGAGCCAGCAACTGTTTCTGGTGAAAGAGAAGAAGAAAGCCTGCTGCCTAGAGAGAGACCTGTTGCTCAGAGACTGGAAGGGGTCTTTTCTTCTTCTTCTCTCCTGGACTTTTATTTAGAGGGAGAAGAGATTTGGCCCATTGTAAATATTATTGTCATGGTAGAGATAGATATAGAGTTAAGATTGTATGCAATGTATTATAGTATTTATTTATGTGTATAGTCTTTGTAATATATTCCTTCCCCCATATTGAGTCTCGTGTTTTTGTCTGGAAAACCCATCTCACATGGGGTTGAGATGTGGGTGGGGGGCTAGGAATCAGAATTGGATTTTGGGCCTGCTGAAACCATGACATCTAGTCCTGGTTCACTTCTGGGACAAAACTGTATTAAGCCCTCACTTCTCCCAAGGTGATGAACTTACTATCAAATCTTAGCACCTCTCTATCAGAAAGGAATTTTACCAGCAAATGTTGGGAAGATTAGTATCAAAATTGGGTTAATTATATGATTCTGATTTCAACTACCATTAGGGAATAAATTTCTTCAGTTTCCTTCCATTCAGCGATCAGAAAACAAACCAGACTCAGTAATTCCCCAAATAATTTTGTCGATAACCACTTGACAGTGAAAGAATGAACTTTCAAAGGGTGTTCTCATGCATGAGACAGGATGAAACATGACCAGTCACTCCTACTTACGTGTTCATTTCCAGAACATTTTCTGCTGCAAAATAAAATGTCTTGATCTGTGGGTGGCTGATCTTAATAGCACTTTAGGAAAAGAAAAATATAAGAGAGAAAAAGAAAACTAGTTTATATAAGAAAGAAAAAATAATAGCTGAATTAATTATTTAAAATATATATTCACTCCACTGTATTAGTCCAGATTAACTTGTCCATCCATATAGCTCTTCCCTTAAAACTCTAATCTATTTTTAGCTCACTTCCTAGGCCACACATTATTCAGAGAGTATAAACCACAGGAACTAAAAAGGAAGGAGTAAAGAATAAAACAAAGACTTCCACTGTTTCATTACATAATTCTGTTGAGTTCCCAAACCTCAAATACTGTGTGCAGTTTTGCTTCCTCCAGCTCTAAAATTAAAGCAAACCTGAAAAAGTTCAGAGGAAGTACCAGCAGTGACCCAAGGCATTGAACAGCTTCCATGAGTGATTAATCAGGCTAAGACCCCACAGCATGGAAAACTGATGGCTGTGGGAAGGGACATGTGACACAGTAAAGTCACAAGTGGCACACAGTTGGCAAACAGTGATGGACTCTTCAATGACTTTTCCAAGACAAGTTTTAGGAGGGACCAAAGAGACAAATAGATGGCAGGTTTGAAACAAACAAAATGGAATTAGTCCCCTGGCTACCTCCAATAGTTAATCTGTCGGTCTCAGCCCCAAACCATGTTTTAATTGAATATCCACCACTAAGAGTTTTCAGTACCTTTTTTTACCTAAAACATAGTGTCCAATCCTGAGACTGTGTATCTTCCCTCTTCTGTACCTCATTAGGAGACTGTCCCATGGAAGCACACACACATAGTTGGCTGGGCCTTAGCTGACCCAGCAGTACTGGTTTTCCTAACTTATCCTATCCCAAACAAGTGATGAGAACATTTCCCTCCCAGCCAACAGCCACAGAAGTGAAAGACATTTTCTCATGGTTCTGTACTATGTGACTCAAACTCTCCTCTGAGAAAGCAAAATGGAGTTCCCCATATTCAGAATAGCTGTCCGCTTTCCTTGGAGGAGTCCAGCCCACAGTTAACCTCAAGAACACCTACAGCTAATTGCAGCATGAGACCTGAACAGAAGAATGAAGGCCTTCTCTTGAGGGAGACACAATAAAAATCATGCTGAGCTTTATAACTTTGAACAACAGCAACACCCCTCCAAACCTTTGAAGTGTGCTCAGAAGCAGCTGGAAGTCAGTGCTGCATAGGGAGTTTGGAAACAATATTTTCAAATACACACCCTGCTAAACAAAGGTTTTATTCCCTACACAACCAAAGGCTTCAAGTACAGCCCAAGCTCAGTTGCACCACAGAAGCCTAAAGAACAGTCTCAGCTTGGAGGGAAGTGGCACTACTTGCACCACTGCTGACCTCCTCAACTAAGAGCTATCTGAGGCAGACTACAAGCTTACTCATAATCACTGTACGAAAAGAAGGAGGAAAAAAAAAGCATTTGGCACACTGATCTATTTTTTTTTATTTGTAGTTCTAGCAAAGCACATCTGGCAGAGATTTTTCAAAAATATTTTTGCAATATGGTTTCCTTTCAGTAGCTCAATTAATATCTCATTATTTATACAACACAAAAGAACTCCCCACAGCTTTATTGTCAAAGACTACTGAGATTCATTCCTTGCAATGTTGTAAAAATCATGCAAAACTGGGAACAAGATATAAACTTACTGCTTTTTTTTGCATTCAATTGCTCGATCCACACTGAAGTCTGGAAGTCTGATAAATCCTTCTGCTTTTTCAGCCTTCAAAAAAAAAAATTAAATATCACCACATCAATCAACTAGCAAGCTAGCAAACCCCAGCACTGAATAATATTTAACATGCAAGTTCTTGTTTTTGACAGCTTTTTATACTGTAAAAATACATGCTCATCACCATGGGGACAGATCAACACCCAAAGAAATATTACTCTGTGATGTATATTTGTGCAAACCCTGGATGCTAGAAAGCCACCACTCTTGTTGGTGCAAGTGGCAGAGTGTGAGCATAGGTTTTCTTGATTAATAAGGATGAATAAGGGTTATATCATCCTTTCAGGTCTGGATGTTACATACAATCATAAAGGAGCGTTTGTTCCACGATGAAGCATGTATGTGTGTTACACAGATGTGTAAAAGCAACACATATAATGATCCACATATAGCTGAAAAATACAATTCAAAAGTGACCCAAAATGATTCTAAGTAGAAACGGAGGAGGGTGTCCTGTGCATAATTGTAGCATGAACCATTTTGCAGGATCACCTACATATGTCTATATATGAGCAAGGCAGAGGCAATACAGGCTACTCCCACCCCACAAGGTGGAACGGTGCAAGGGATGATCCCACACAGCTGAGCTCTGTTGTTAAACACTGCAAACCAACCTCAGGTGGCTTTGGCCACCCAGCTATCACTCCCCCCAGAAATTTTCAGGCATGGTACAAGAGGTAACAAAAGCCAGGCAGACATTTACAGTACACTGTTTATATCCAGTCAACCCTTTCTGGATGCAAGAAGGTTTACTGAGCAGTGACATCTCTGTTCTAGGTCACCAGGACTCTCTGTTGGAGTCACTCCAGCAAAACTGAGGTGACCAGTAAGCCTCAAATTCCTGTTCTTGCTGCCTGAAACTGAAACATCTGAAGTGGAAACATCTTCCTTTACATCATCTATCTACATGCACCTGGTCATCTGCAATGAGACTAGGACTCTTCTTAAGATGAGCAATATCTAATGTAGACAAAAGTCTCTAGCATTTAATGTCAGGAAAAAATGTACTTTCCAAAACATAGAAAGTGTTCATTCCTAAATCACATTTTTGCTGCTCCAAGCCACTATCCCTAGGCACATTAAGATTCTGAAGATGTACACTGAGTTAAGGCAGGTAAAATATACACAACAATTACAAAGGCAGAGGATAAATGAAGATGACTAACAGTATCTCAAATATCATTATGCATGAATATGATGTGACTATAAAAATCAAGTCTTTGAGCTTTAATTCTTGGAAGTATAAACCTCCAAAAACAGAAATACAGATACAGAATGGATATTTCAGTGGGTGGTTTCCCCACAGCTCTGCATATCTGCTCTTTGGTATACAATAAACCATGGCATAAGCATCATTCCTGTCATTTACATGTATTAAACAGTCAGATGAGAGGTTTATATTTTTTGCATCGTTGCGAGTTGCTGCTCCACGACACACACACATATATACATAGAAAAAAAAGCAGCAGTGGAAGGGCTTTTTGTTATTTCTCTAGGTATAGGAGGAACAATGACGTTTTTCCGCATCTGGGCTGAAAATATCTTGATTTTGCAACGTTTGTATAAAAAAGTACTTATTTGCTATTGTGGGCTTTTAACTCTCTCTGATTGTATTTGTACCTGTAAAACTCAGTTTGAGACTGGCTTGGGGAGCTTTTGTTTACAGTCCACAGGTTGGCATTTCATGAGACTAAACTCACTGAGATAAAATAACAAAAAAAATTGACAAGATTTTGTAAAAGTCTTCTTTTTCTTTTTTTTTCCATAATATGTATGTCAATCACTTAGACCTTAAGCAAGTACTACCATCCCAGATCCATAGTATACTAAGTATATAGGGATCAGCCAATGAGTAGGAGTGAGTAAAGAAGGAGCTCTATTCATGGGCTGTACTAAAGATAGAGAATGTATTACTCTGCATTTCTGTACCAGAAAGAGTGGTCACTTACTGGATTGGGTCAGCAAGAAAAATGAAATTCCTGTTTCATTCCCAAGCCTACTCTAAGAACACCAGAGACCAAATCTCAAAAAAGCAGTCCATGAGGTATCAAAGTCACTATTGCACGCATTGCTGGATGATAAATTTATACAATGCCAGTTGTTTCTCTGCAGTATGAATCAATAAACCCAGTTTAAGAACAAGACCCTGTGTGAAGGAATACATCCAGACACCTTCTCACACACACAGCAGTAAATCAGTGGCCTGAGCTGGGTAAGCCATCAGGTGGGTGAGTGGGTGACTTGGGTCTGGGGCAGGTTGGCCTTTCTTACATGTTGCAAATGAAGAGGATAATGGTGTGAACTTTTTAATGCACTACTTGTACACATCTCAAACGTGCCATCTACGTAACGGAAAAGAGGAATTTGATGGGTATGTAGTTCCATAATTATCAGGAAAAAAAAAAGAAGGAAAAAAGGAAGTCACAACATTAAAACCTTATGAGTGTTATTACAGTCAGCAAATAGAATTCCAAATAAACCATAGGAACAGAACATGTGGAAGTCATCTTTTCAGTCATTCTTGGGGGAAAAAATAATTTTAAAACATTAAAAGTGTATAGAAATCATAAATGCTTTCTTTTCTCTAAAATTTTATCTTTAACATGACTTTAACATGCTATTGTTTAACTCACACATTTCACTCAAGCATCCTCGAGATTTTGATGCAAAGCTGTAAAATAGCCCTAAAAAACTCAGATAAAAAGAACCTCAACCTGTTTTCTACTTGATCAGGATGTTTAAAAGAATAAGCTGTTATCTCTTGTGGTTTTTATGAAGGCTAGCCTAACAGAAAAATCTGTACTTTTGCTACACTAAGTTGTAGAAAAATAATTTCAGTAATAACAATAGTCTCTGCAAATGCTTGGGGCTAAAAAAAGAAACCATTTTTTCACAGAAGAAGCTTTGCACTCCAACAAGAATTTATTTTTGAAACGTAATGCATGAATCCAATGAAAGAGGCTAATGTCCTTTTCAGCTTGCCTCAATATGTTATCTAAATGTTGTGGCTTTAGGAGATTTAGTAAGTCATTTAAAGTGAGCGTAATGTTACAGAAAGATTTTTTAAAATAGTGCTGTAACATGAAATATCTTGTTATTGTGGAACAGCTCCAGTCTGCAAATCAGGTCTCATGGCTTCATCAGTGTTTCAGCACTGCCCACAGAATACCCTGTGGATGTTGGAGGATCACTTCAGTCCTCAAACATTTTTAGTCTTTTTTCTCTCTGCTAAGTACATGAATGAGGCAACCCATAGAACCGTGAATAATTTGTGTAAGATACTGGACCAGAGGTCCCCAAAGCTCTCGGCACAATCAGCCAACACCAATGACTTTTTCTCGCCCGTGTAAGCGGCAACTACAACTCAAAGATAAAAGAATTTTGTTTTAAAAGACTGCAATTATACAGCTTCCAGAAAAGCTACTGGAGTGAGGACCAATTTAAATGCAGTAAATCAGAAAAAAACATACAACCAAATACAAAGATAGATAGTGACAGTGGATCACAGCCTGCAACCCTTTAATTTTATATCTTTTTTTTTCAGCTGAATCCCCATGACAACCATCTTTAACACATTCTGCAAAACTCTATTTCAGCTGTACTTGGAAAACCAGTCAAGCTATCCTAAAGACCCACCAGAGACATGGATTTAGTCTTTTGTCCCATTCCAGCCAATACTATCCAACACAGTCAAAACAAGCACAAAGAACTGGGAACCTGGGTTTACATGCAATGATTCTCATCCTCCCCACCCCCCCTTCCTATGGGAGTACTGATTCCCTCTGGGGTTTCAGTATGAGAACTAAAATTGCTAAAGTGTTAGACAGGATCACACACTGTCCTCTTTAAATGCTTGTCTTCAAGGCAGCTGCCTACAGACAGCAGTGCTAAAAAAAAGGAATCAAACGCTAATGAAAAGCAGTTGTCCAAGTCTGGTGTTCCTGTATGCACCCAGAAAGTCTGACTGCTCATATCCATTTTTTGACATTTTCTGTGTTACCATTGCAAAGCCAACCCTTCTGTTTCCTCTTAGTCCAAACAGCTTCCCTCCCAAGATTGCGAGTGCATCCATGCTGCAAACAGAAGTTTACCTGCCTCATATTTTATAAAAAGAGGTAGGGTGTTGAGGAGAGATTCCAGGGCAGCCTACTCAAGCCTAACTAGACCACTGGGTTCTAATTTCACTGCCTGCAGTACCTCAGCTAGTTCATCAAAGGCTTATACAGATTTGCCTGTGTTCTCCAGTTTGCTTTCAATGAAGGAGAAGCTTGACTCTCAGGGTGTCTGATCTGCTATTGCTGATCTGTCTCAGAATTTTATTATTTTTTTCTCTTTCGAGCTGTGGCATTCACAAATTATCTTATGTTAAATTGAAGAAAATATCATGCAAATGTCACGAGTGTCCTATATCACATCCCCCATCTGTCTCACGTGAAAGACCCAGAACCAGAGTAGCTTGAAGGCAAATTAAACCAGAGTAACAGAAACATCCAGAGCTTTAGAGGCACTTGAAGACAAACTTCACCAAGAACACGATGTCAGCTGAGGTTATCTACTCAAACCCAGGATGATGCACGTTCCTGTACAAATTCCACCCACTCCCTATTTTCCTCTTCTCCATTAGAAAAATAGGTTCAGCACCCTGTTGCTATGCTACAGTTACCAGTGATTGGTTTTCACACAGCCACAAAATAACACACTCGTTTCTCACAAGAACAAAACCGGTCAGGCAGAGCTACAGGCAACCAGTGTGCCATGGTTCCTTTAACCTCAGCCCCACTCTTTCACCACCACCTTTTGCTCCAGCCTCTGTAAGAAGGCCAGTAACAGGAAGCCTCAGACACGTGAGAAGTAGGACTCCTCTTTCAACAGAACTCCAAACTTTAGATTGCCATCTTTTATGACCCACTGGGATCAAGGATTAACTTTACTGAAGACAGTGGCAGAGAGGTAGTATTATTGCTGGGCCAGAGACTTAAAAGAAATATCAAGAAAGCAAGTGAATATGTCACTGCTATTTCTCCTTCATCAGTCTAGAGGTGAAAACATTTATGAAAATGCATCAGGTCTAATTGATCTCAGATCTCTGAGCATGTCTCTGGTCTCACAAATTTAAGAAAGCAGGTCTTAGCAAAGGACACCTTCTCTCCTTTCCAAACCCTGTAGTTACTGACATTCTGCAAACATTGCCTGAATCTAGTTACGTAGAGGCTGCACTGTAAGTTGTCCAGAGAAACTTGGAGTTTTCAACACAAAATAGCACGTGAGAGTTGGCAGAAGTTGAAAGCAAAGAGGCACTATCAGCTAGTATATTAAAGGAACAGCTGCGATAGGTGAGAACTCAGGACTGACACAAGCCAACAGTATTTTGAAGCTATATGAGCTCTTTGGAGCAAATAAAATAAATTGGAATGAGGCTGACACTTGTTCATTTGGGGGCAGTCAGTGACAGTCAGAAAGGCATGGACTGCAGGATGAGTGCTATCTAGAGCACTGGGACCATCATGATCATGGTTTCTCTGCATCCCAAGAGCAGCATTTAGCCAGGCCACAACAACCGAAGGAAGTGGAGGGCTTTGCACCTCTCCCCCACCACCCTTCTCTTCCCAGAAGGCAAACTTTACCTGGTTGTGCCTTTTTATGTTTCCTCCCAACTTGATTACTCCTCAGAATAACTTCCCATGTCTAAAGGACACATCAGCCAGCCAGCTCACCTTTCTCAAAACTGCTTGCCCAGAAGTATACAGATTTCTAACAGCTGATATTAATAAGTGTTTTCAAGGTATTAATGCTGCTGGGGAGTATATCTACCAGGCTATGTCTTTCAAGCAAAGATATTGTAAGCATTGGGGAAAAAAAGGGCTTTTAAAAATTTTTTTATTTCCTAATTTTCCTATTCCTTTCCTTTCTCTCATGCATGTATTTGATTTAGTCTTGAAGGAAATCTGTATCAGACTACCACAACATCATAAAAAAACAACAACCCAAGACCAGCAGAGTAGCTTTCACTTGTCCCCATAAAGGAATAACTAATACCATCTTCAAGTACCAGTCAAAATTTTTATTCTGATTAAAATAAGCAAACAAAAAATTAAGTAAATCAATCAATCAAACAAACAAAAAACCACCCTAAAAAAACCCACACAAACCAATAACACTATAACCACAACTAAGGGGAGATTGTGGAATACTCTGCACGAGTTAAGCTTTTTTTTACGGTATGGGAATTTTTTTAATGGCTTAAACTATTTTATTTGTTCCCTGAAACAGTTAGCAAGATTTTTAATGGGGATTACTGCAATAGAAATCAACGAGTGGAAACAATCCAGATAGCCTTTGATTTTTTTTTAAATGCTCTAAGAATTAATAAGGGTTTCTTTAAACTTTGATCTTTTGGTGGGCCTGGGAAATGCTGATTTCCAAAGAAGTTCATTTGTGTTTAGGGAACCTGATGTCCATCCACAATTCCACACTGAAGATGTTGAGTTTCAACCTGTTTTTGCTGGCATCCCCTAATCCTCTGCATTACCCTAATTCTGGACTCTGCCACTTCATCATTTGATTGTGATAGGAGCTTTTTAGAGGCAGCAGTACAAGAGAGTAAAGAGAAGGGAATAATTCTGTCTGAATCTTCCTAGAATGGGCAAGACATCCTCTCTGCCCAATCGAACCAGCCTGAAGTAAAGCCAGATATTCTCTAGCACTTGAAATGAAAAAAGAAAAAAAGAAAAAAAAAAGAAGAAAGAAAAAGAATTAAGAAAGGAAAAGAGAAAAAATAGAAGAAAAAAAGAGAAACCAATCAGACAAATAAACAGAATAATCTCCATGTGGAAGGGGATGGAGAGAAAAACAGGAGAGACATTTCTGAAAATTAAATTTATCAGAAGTGAAGAAGAATTCTTGTTTTGAGTCTTGATAGCAAGTGTCTGCAAACTGCTCAACCCAGAAAAATCTTTCCCAAATTCAAAGACCACTAGTGACTTCAAAGAACAGCTTTTTACAGGGCAGAACAGACAGCAAGTTAACATTTCACAAGTACTTGCTGAACTAGAAAAAGCAGCTTTCTGCATATTTCACATTCACATATACCCTTCCCAGATCACAAGAAATGTCAGGACTGAGAAATGAACCCCGTTATTTGTACTCCTCCAGGGTGCATCTATACTGTAACCACAGCTGCCCTTGTCTCAGTCCCAGCAGATGCTGTTTGTCTGGCACCTGGAGCTGGATGTACGCTGTACTCACCAGCTGACTGCTGTACCAATACAGTGATGACTCCTTTAGCACACACCAGAACTTTTTCCATTTGTTGCCAATGAAAGCTCCTTTTTCCTTCTTTTTGTAGAGCCATCCTTGGCAATCGGCTTGTCCCAGCTCTTTGCACGATATCCTCCGTCGGCTCATTATAAAGAACCCTGTGCCATTAAAAATACAGTGTTCTGCTTTTTTAAAAGTGCATTACCAGGAAAGATGTTGCTGCCAATTAAAGATGTCAACCTTACTTAGCAATCTCAGAAAATCATCCAAGAATATCTTAAAATATACTTAGAAGTCATTCAGTTTTATAATGGCTGTGACAGTAACACACATTCTTTTAAAAGGCATGCTGATGTTCAGAAACAAAATAGTAAGCTATAGATAACGCAGACACTAATTAATTCTAAGATACACAAGATGTTGTAAATTAAAAATACATCCTTTGATCCTTTTAAGAGAAGCATGCATATATTTTCCTTCACACAGCTGCACTGAAAAGAATACATCTATTTAAGTCAGCTAGAGAAAACTACTATGCCAAGTACATGAAAACCACTAGTGTGTATCTCTGTGCAGGCAGCTGATTCTAGATCACTGATTACCAGCTTTGATTCAATTAACATACCACAAGGATTTAGTCCAAAGGAACAGCCCGTTGTCATTTTTCTCAGAATCAGTTCAAGAATCGGTGGAGTTAAAAAGCAGCCTTCCACCAGCTGAGTAGCAGTACAAAATCCTAACCCTCTCAAGAATAAAACATACTAAGAAAATAACAGAGGAATCTGTGAGAGAAAAGAAAAAACAATCTCTCATTACCTTGACTTTTCTTTTTTGCCTTCTGACGCAAAGGAACCTGTAAGAAATGCAGGAAGGAAAGAAAAGAGGAAATTTCAGATTGTGTTGCAACATTTGTGCAGAAAGGGGAGGGGGAACATAGAGAAGGACGTGGTGGTGATGCTGGTGGTATATGCAGGATGGAAACACATAACCCACTCACTGCTGAAGGGACGTTAGTAGCTGAAGCATAAAATATGTTAATTAAAATTGATGTATATCTAGTTGAGCAAGAGCAAACATAATTCTATTATGTGTGTCTGTCTACTAGTGCTTCCTGTTCTGCACCCACAGGCAGCTTCTACTTCGCTGTGTTTGCCTGAATTGTATTCTGCGTTTTGAAGTTAAAAAATAGAAGTTAAAATTCCAGCATTTTAATGCTTCATTACGCTCCATAAGCCAGATTTACAAACATGGAAAGACGGAAATACATGCCGGGTGACTGATTGTCATTTAGCTCATTCTAAGAAATGCTGAAAAAGAAAAAAATTTTTTTCCTTTTTTCTTTTTTTATTAATTTAGTGTAGAGATGTGTTTTTTCCTCTGTAAGAGTTTCATAATATTTCTTAACAAAAAAAAAATCACACAACGTATATGGAAGTTTAAAAATAACAAAATTGAATCATATTTACTCATTTGCAGTCTATATATTTCATCTTGCATAAACACATGGAAAATGAAACTAAAACAGAAGACCACAGACCAAAAAAGGAGGTCATTGAAAATGGAAGGTCTGGCTTTTGGAGTAAATTCTCCCCAGACAGGCTGGTTAATTTTGTGACTGTGGACGAAGCACTTGACCTCTCCTTGCCTCAACCATTCCACCTTTCCATCTCTAGTGTGGGAACTAAAGCATTCACCTTTTTCTATTTTTAGGAAGATTTTGAAGCCTCTGGATGACAAATGCTGGATAAAGTGACATATGATTTAATATGCTGGCCACAACGTTGCTATGCAAAGCTGGTAGATACCTGATCCACTGCAGAGCTACGCTATGAACATCCCTAATGTAACCCCTTTGCCTTTCCAGCTTCTCAGGAAAACAAAACTCCATTTCATATCATTCTTGAAAAATTTGATGACTCTTCTCATAGGCAAATTAAAGGTGAGTAAAGCTAGAGTGTCTGCAAATAGTAATAGAAGAGATCCCTGCCACCAGTGTTTACAAGAGCTACAACTTTCCCTCAGCAGTGATCTTTGCAGCATGTATCACACAGTGCAGAATGTGTATTGCCGTCCTGTGCTTATCTGGTGCCTATTTGAGATGACCTGAACAACATGCTTGTGGGAAGCTTTACCAGGAATGAATAATCCCAGACTCCTGCTTCATTGCATATTCTTTTTTCCTTTTTTTCTTTTTTTTTTTTTAATTCTTTCACTGCCTTTTTCTCTCTCAGACTATTCTCCATGACAACACACAAAGAAAAGCAATAAGAAAACACATCAGCTCTGTAAGAGTCTCTGTTATTTCCCCATCCTGTGCAGGCTACCCTTTGTGTCATTCCAAAGAAAGTAATACCCCGGTAAGGACACATGGAGATAATATATGGCCTCAGGGAATCAGTGGGTCACACAGACAAACTAATTACTTTCCTTTAGAGAAACCCAAAATAATATTAAGAAAACTAAATATGAATCAGCTCTCCTTGCACAAAAACTAAGTAGTAAAGGCAACATCACATCTTTGCCATGGTGCTGTACTGTGGTCATTTCATCTTTAACCAACATAAAGTTGTACAAGAGCTGACACAGGATGTGGCTCTCTTTACACAAGTGAGGAAAAAGCAATCTTTCCACTAACCTTGTTGATGATCTAAAACAAAATAACATGGTCTATAGCTCACCTGTCAAGAAAGAGTTAAATACCCATATTATGTAAATCATCTGTTAGAGCCCCATTTATATCAAACTAGGGAAAAAAACTGATTACCTAGTAAGAACTTGGGCTAGGTAAAAGAACTTACAAATTTGCATTTATTATTCAGTGGCAATGATGGCATCCTGCTGCAAGTTGAGAGGGGTGATGAACCCACTTTTCTTCGTATTTTGTGGGAAGATTTGGGAAATTAATGGTGGAAGAAAGGGAAGTTTCTTCAGCCAGCACTGTATTTGGCTTGCCTTAATAAAATGAGTAATAAATCTGTAACAAAATCACTATTGAATGAAACTTTTTGAATTAAGATACATTTTTAGTTGTCTTTCCCAATATTCCTGAAAACTGAAGTAAATATTCAACAAATTAATACCAAACCTGGAATTCAGCAACTTTTAAATGTGTCTTAGTGTTGTTCAGAAACCCAGCTTCATCCTATAAAAAATAGCTGTTTTGCCCGGCACAAGAGAAAGCTCTTATCCCCAACTGCAGTAATAAAATCTGGCACGATTCACAAAATTGCCTTCCCAAATTTTGTTGATTTATAAACAAGTAAAAACAACCTCTTTCTCCAAAGCACAGTGTTTGGAATCAGATAGATATTCTATGAAATAAACAAACAGTTTTAAGGAAAACTATTTTCATCTCAAACCAATAGGAAACCTGCATTTAAATGAATCTACCACAAATTCATAAAATGCCTCACCAGCAGAGTTTGGATTCAATTTTCCATGAGAATACAACACATTAGCAAGTCTCCAGTGGCAAACCTTTCCTCAAGAAGTAAATTAAAGTTTTCCTCCTCTGAAAACTGGTTTATAAAAGTTAATAATCTTTTGTTTCAGTGAACCCGGGTTGAATATTGATTAAGAGATACTTTTAAGTTTCACTCTTATAGACATTCCTACCAGTGCAGAACAGAGAGAAAACTGCTTACGGCAGAGTTACTGCCAATAAAACCAGTGGTACCAGGGGCATAACAGCAGTTTCAGATATGAATGTAATGTAAGTGGCAGACATAGTCACTGGAACAATCTGAAACTAATGGTTTGGCTTCTGACAGTGGTGGATGTTTTTCTATAAAGCTCAAAATGGGAAATTATTTATTTCATTATAGCAGGTTCAACTGAAAACAAACCAAGAACAACAGATCTATTTCTATCTTTTCTAGTTACCAGGGAAAATCTAAGAGCAATAATTCTCAGAAAGCTCTTGAATAATTGAAAAACATACATTTTTTGTGCAAGACTGGCAGTAGAGAACAGGTTTTAATCTTTTTTGGTAGGTTTGGGAGCGCTGAACAGGATGGGATAGTGATCCTGCAGAACAAGAGAGACTTCAAGCTTGCTGTCCATTACTCCTCCACTTGGCAAATACACCCGTGAGCCAATTACAAAGAAACCTGTACAACTGTGCATTATTCACAGCCACTTCTGTGCCAGGCAGGCTCCAGTGATGAGCAAAAGCATGAGAAAAGATGACAACTTCAGCAAAGACTTCTGTCAGTTTAGAGGTCCTATTTTTCCACAGAATCACAGTATGATTGAGCTTGAACGGACTTCAGGAGGTCATCTAAGTTCACCCCACACCTGCAACTGGTTTTCCAGGACCACATCCAGACAGCTTTTGTATATCACCAAAGGTAGAGACTCTACAGTCCCTCTTGGCAACCTGTGACAGTGCTCAGTCATCCTCACAGTAAAGAAGTGTTCAGAGGGAACCTCCTGTGTTTCAGTTTGTGCCCATCACTTCTAGTCCTGTCACTGGGCACCACTGAAAAGAATGATAGAATTTTTAAGGTTGGAAAAGACATTTAAGATCATCAGGTCCAACTGTCAACCTGGCATCACCACCATGTCCTTTTCTTCGCACCCTCCCTTCAAGTATTTACACATTGATAAGATCCCTCTGAGCCTGTTCTCCAAGATAACAGTCCCAGCTCATTGAGTCTTCCCTTGTATTGTAGATGTTACAGTCCCTTAATTGTCCTTGGGGCCTTTCATTGGGCCTCTCCGGTACATCCATGTCTCTCTTGTACTGAGAAGTCCAGAACTGGACACAGCATTCCAGGGGCAGCCTCACTAGCACAAAATAAATTATCACCTCCCTTCACCTGCTGGCAATACTTTGTCTAATGCAGCCAAAGATACCATTTACCTTCATTGCAGCGTGGGCACGTTTCTGGCTCATATTCAGCGTGATGTTCACCAAGATTCCCTGGTCCTTTTCTGCAAAGCTACTTTTCAGCTCTATGGCCCCCAGCATGTACTGGTTTCCACTAGCAGTACCATTTGTGCTCAAATGGAATAACAATATGGCATAGAAGTCAGAGGGCTGGACAGGCTTTGTCAGTCTCTCCACAAGATCCTAGATTCTGGCCCCTACCAGGCAGCAAAACTCTCTAGATGCTTGGTCAGGCCTACAGAGGGATGCCTCTGTCTCTCACAGCAGGGACTCCCCCATTGCAGTGTCTCACCATTTCTTCTTGGTAGCCTTGCATGTTTTACAGTTAGGTGAACTAGGTCCTTTGCTGGTAGGCACATCTGGTTTCACTTCAATTATGAGGGCAGTCAACATATTTTGCAGTTGCAAGTTCTTAGGAGGGGTAGGAGCCTTTGTCTTGATACAAGAAATAATCAACTTCCATCCTTCCCCTTCTGCAGAAGTTTTGCTTACATTGATAGTGGGGGTAGACAGTGCCTACTTCTCAATTGCAGGTGGGGACTGATGGTCATCAAGTCATTTTGTCTCAGAGAAGACCCTATCTCTCTCCGTTTCATTTACTGTGATGCTGCACAGTCTGCACACTTCCTCCTTTATCTCCTTCACTTGTCAGCACAGCTCCTCCAAGATGGCACAGCTCCCGCAAGACAGAGGGCCATCTCTCCTGGCCTCAAGGAGAAGTCCTAACACCTCCTGCAATCTGGGACTTGGAGGGCTGCAAACCCCCTCAAAAAAACCCAGTCTGTGTGGAAACCTCTGCCCCAGGAGGGACAGCTGTTCCTACATCTACTGGGGGAAGCTGCCCTGTTACCACCATGCCTGAATACAGCACAGTTTCAATTGAGTCCCCCTTATTTCACTTCTTCATGCCCTGCTGCACAGACTGGACTGTTGGCTGCACTCAGGGTAGGTTCCTCATGACCACCAGTTAAAGGGTAATTGACCCTTCCTAATCACAGGGAGCTGTGTCAAAGGCTGTAGGTGTCTTGGATCTGGGGCAGCTGCCAGGAACAGCCAAGGATCACACCAAGGGATGCTTCTGCCTGGAGACTGAAGGGCTTGCAACATGCAAAGTCCCCAGGAGAAAAAAATGCGGTGAAATAGGTATACGAAGCTGTTTCAGGGGAAACAAAAAAAGTTGATTCTACAGGAAAAAGCAGGGGCATTTGGCTAACAGTGAACACCAGGATTCATGTCACATGAAGTTCAACTCACAGTGAATGAGTCTGAGAAGGCACCAAAGGCAGCCAGGATCTACAGTTATATTCTACAGAGCTATACTTTTCTTGAGCTTCCTAGGGGCTAGACAGATGTGTGGCTAAGAAAATCCTTTGCTAAGCTCATGTATCTTATGTTACTGTTTTCTCATCCATTGAAGAGTTGGACTTAGAAGTGAGGGCACCCCTGGCATCAGGCACATGCAGTAGATTTAATTTCATCCTTAGAACAGAACTGGGGTAACCTCACCACTTGGCCTGGCCTATAAGCAAGACCTTGTTTGGATATTGATGCTGTTCACATATGCTATTCTGTTATGCTGCTCATAGTCTTCTATGATTACAAGGATACAATCCCAAGATATGACCTCTTCAGCTGATCAATAACTCTGACATAACTTCAATTATACTTACGAGAACATTGCCATCAGCTTCCATGAATGGCTTCAAAGCTTAGTGGAAAAGCTGCAAAAAGAGAAAATTTTTTGTACTTCAGCTTTGTATTATATTTTCACATAACATAAATCTTGATAATAGAGTAAAAAAAATATTTTAATACATTTTGTTCTGCCAACTCTATCCTCCAACACAAAAAAAAACACTTTTCCAAAGATAATGCTGTGTTATGTGAACTGATTTTGCTGATTTAGAAGTCAACAAATGGTAAGTAACACTAACTCAAAACTATCCAAACTCTTCTATGAAATAAACAGAATAAAGCTCATCGGTGTGGCTGGGGGGTTGCTTTTTGCTTGGTTGCAATGGTTTTTGGAGTTGGGTGGGGTTGGGTTTTTTAGGGGAAATGCAGAGAGAATAAATAATATCGGGGATGAATTATTTTTGTTCATTTTGGTTTTTAATCTTAAAGAAATCTATAGAATTTTGATTCCTGTTTTGGTTGAGTAATTCCCAGTGTTTTCTGGGGATTCAAATTAGGAAACCTTCTGGTTCTCCTGAATGGGATGAGACCTCATAATGGATTGTAATTTTCCTTCCTGGAGACCAAAATCTGTGCAGTCCAACAGTAGACACTAGAGTTTATTTTCCAAAGACATACCAAGTTAGTGGTTATCCATTTAGGTGACAGATTAGGTGATTTAATTTTGTTAACACAAGCACTAGTCAACTCCCTGCATGATTTTCCTTTGGTTGGTAGAATGGACAGATGATGAATTGGTGCAGTGTACAAGACAAAGGAAAACATACCAGTGTTTTAGCGCCAGCAAAGTTCCTATAAAACTCACCCCTCTGCATCTGAAAGAATCATTGAGGGAAATAGAAGAGGATACAAGACTCTGCTGAAGCAAGCAAGAAAGGATTTCAAGAAATAGAGCCACACTTCAGAAGAATTTCTAACAAGAACTTTTTCCTTTTACTAGAACTGGTTATTTATGTGCCACTCCTCATACATAATATTTGTTTTAGTTTGAAAATAAAATCTTCCTACATAAAATAAAAACCCACCTACTGGCTTCCAGCAATTTCAAACCAAAAATAGAAAAGCAAACAAATACATATTTTTCTGGCTCTCCGTCATTTCTGTTCAAAAATAGAAAGAAGTACTTTCTGTAAGTGGCTCAAGTTGAAGTAATATCATTATGAGGAGAGATGTTATGGCCAATAATTTCAAGGATGTTTAGAAATCATACCTAGTATAAACAAGCAGAGGAAACACCTTTCGTTATACAAGCACATTAACACTGAGCCTCAAACACAGAGCCAGAAAGCAAGGGAATAACAGATCTTATTATTATAATTATTGAGACATGACCTTTTCCCTGTCATTTCTTCATTTCATGTGTACCTTGGGTTTGGGGAGGAATTGCACAGCTTTGAATCAGACACAGTACCAGGAGCAAGAGGAGAAGCGCTAGTTAACTGGCAAGGAAACATTTCCGCCTGCGTGATTTGTGCCAAAGGAGCTGAAATGGATTTCAGCAAACTCTTCTCAGTGACTTTAACTCAAACATTTGTTTGGTTTCCAGAAACTGGATAAGCAGTCTTTGAGCCAGAATCCAGTTTTCAAAGGAAGCATTGACTTCTGTCTCATTATGTATGGCCAGTCTTCGCGAACGAAGATTTTAGGAAAGGTCTTTTACCTTTCAAGCCTGCGCAATGGATTTTTTTTTTTTTTTTTAGGTGAGACACAGCATGCGCTGAACTGAGCCCACCCTTTAATCCTAAGGTTCATCTGCCGGGGCCAAGCAAGCTTGGACAATGGCAGTGAGGTCCTCAGGATGTAGGTTTGTTTAGAGTGACCTTCTCATAGATGGATGGCCTCACAGGGCTAACGAGCTCCATCTGCCCAGGGGACTGGCAATCGAACCTGGGTCACAGCGGTGAGAGTGCCGCATCCTAACCACTAGGCCACCAGGGGTCCCTGTCTCATTATAGTTGAGTATAATTTATTATTCCCTGTATAATGAAAGATATTTTTAAAAAATTACATGTTCACTACAGAAATAACTCCCAAACATTTAATCTGAATTTATTTCTCCTAAGTAAACCCAACCTGAGTGAGACTAGTTACACTGTGTAATGGCCTTGGGATTTTTATATTCACTCAAGTATACTCAACTGTTGCAAAACTAACATTTCAGAAGGGCATAACCCGTTTATCACTGCACTACAATAAAACAAGTCATCCCTTTCAATTTTATGTAGGTGCACAGTGGAAAAACTATCTATTCTTTCTAAACAGTCAGGTAAATTAGGAGAAGGAGCTGGATAAATGTGACCACTCAAATAGAGCTAGTTGATATCTGCCTTACTGGATGGTCCATCATGAATCTGTAGGGGCTGTCTCTATGAACCATAGTCCCCCACCACCAATAATCTCCTCACACAGGCTGCAGTTGGTATCCCCTGATGAGCAGTGCCTCTCACTTTCCCTCTGCGCAGAGGTAGGTGGTCACACTGTGTCAGCCCAGAAGCATGCTCAGGGCTGGCAGTTTTGCCAACAGAAAGGTTTCCCACCCCACAAAAGCTACACCTGAGCTCAAGAGCTTTGCAAGCCAGTGAGAGGTTGGTAAGCAACAACACTTGAGTTCATACCATCAGGAGGGTGTCCTGATTCCTAACTGGAGTAGCTGTAGCAGGAGAAAACTTGGGCCAGATCACCACATTTCACAGAACTCATAGTGCTGTATTACAGACTGGAGACACATGTGTGTATCCTCATCTAGACTCAAGTGGACACTGAAATTGAAGTGGGGTATTACCCCCAAGGGTGTGTGTGAGATTGTAGCTCTCTTCCTAAACCCCTCCATTTGCAACAAGATAAATTCTAGGAACAGAAGGAAAGGAAAACCCTCCAGCCTACAGATTAAGGCACCCACATGGAAAACATGCAACAGGATTGCAGTCTGCTGTAATGAATGTTCAATTTGCTAAAACTGAGAAGTGGAACAAGCCAAAGAGAGAAAATAAAACAAGGCAGAGTAAAACCTCTCCCACTTCAAAGGACTTCATAAACAATAAACCAGACTTGAATTTCTCACTTTCTGGAAGACAAATCACAATGGATGTACTGGATAAAAGCAAAGGGGATGGATTTACATTATCAGCTTGTAAACCATACCTACATTCCTTTGGCTTTTCTTACAGGTGCCCAGTATAACTCATTTAATTTCAATCTAAATTGAATACATTATGTTAAATGTGGTTTCACCTAAAAGACTTCTAAATCAAGTTTTTGAGGGCTTTTTTATTTTGATTTAACAACTGAATAAATTATCAGTGTGCACAGCTTTATTAGTCTCACTTCTCCCCTGTTCTTCCAAGAGGAGTAGTAAACAAGTAGGTACATGAGTAATGACTGATGCAACAAATGTGGAAACACAGCAAGTGTCTTACCAGAAATATCTTGCAATCATAGATAGTCAAATTGACTTCATCATCTCTTTGGAAATATATAGAAATATCTCTGTAAAGATCAAAGGTAATTTGAAGGGGTGGAAAAAAGGGAAGAGATAAAAAAAGAAAACAGTGAGGTTTCAATGATTCTAGTTGCAAAAATCTATCTTGCTTCATTAGTTATATTCCTCTTGGGGAAGTCAAAATCCACAAGGCCTGATGCTGTCTCTTACCAATTACAAGCTACAGCGAGTACATCAATATGCAATGATAGTGGTATAAGCTTGCCAGACATGCCTTCCAGGCATCCAACAGATGACATCCAGAGTGGACATACTTCTTTGTGCTACTGATCAAAATATTTGAGACATGCAACATGACTCAAACTATTTGTGTTGCTGAAGCACCTTAATTGTGCGTAGCTAAGCTCCTATTCTGATGGCATTGACACAGACTACTCAAAAGGAAAATTTCTGCTTTACCAAACACCAAGCCAGGGCTGTAGATAACCTGGAAAAAGAGCTTTAAACCTTTTGTTTACATTTCTCACAGTGGTCACCAGTTTTAACCTCTATGCTTGTTTTCTGTTTATTTGTCTGCCTGCAACAATCTGCACTTCAATGGGCAATGAATTGACAGGCAATATGAAACTAATGACAGCGTTACAGAAGTTTCCCCAAAAAAAACAATTATTACTTAATCACATATCTCACCAGACATTGGGAATTGCACTGCCCCAATTTATAGCAGCGCTTGAAGCACTGTCCTGTGGCAAGGAGACAGCCTTACATAATAGTCCTAAATTATCTCATTACCTCTAACCAGGGTTCTTGTAACAATGCAGGGGGAAAATAATCAGAGTGATTGCAAGCTCATAATTGTCCTTTGGCTTACTAGAGATCAATTTAATCTGACAGAACCTTACCGTTAACCACTAATTAGTCAGATCTAGTCAATTACTTAACCGGTTAATCAGCTGCCTAAATCAGCTGTCTAAATCAACTATCTAACTTGTACCAGGAGTTTCTAAAGTGCAGATTTTCTCTTTCTTACTGGCTCACCAGGGAAGATGGATATTAAGCTTTGTGTTTTGCCTTAGGGCAGTGACAAACAGATGTTAAGGCACTCTTCACAAAAGTTCATGGACCATCCCACCCTGGATAATGTATCCCATCCAACCTGGTCCACATGACTCTGTGTTTCCAAATATCAGAAGAAACTACAGATTCACCATTAGCATCCGAAAGAGCAAGTCCATTAAAGATTAGTCATAAGACATAATTGTCAAAGTATACCTTCAGCTTTGGCCACAATGGATAAATTCAAGCTTGTTGAACAAATGTTACACTTCGAAAAGACAAAAGGGTTCTTTTCACAGGCTTAACAACAAGAAACTGCATTTTTCATATCTAATGCCATTATATTTTAGAATACCATTGGTTATAACCTTATTTTCAAATGCATTTCCTCAACTGCAAGCAATTCAAAAAGATAACTTCTGACTCTGTTTGGGAGAAGGCCAGGAAAAACTGGAACAAAATTCACTGCTCCTGTGTTGGAGACGAAAAGGGTCTGGAGACATCACCCTGCTTGGATCATAGCCAGGTCCTGTCAGTCCAGCTGGGAAGCCCAAGAGCAGCAGGTTACACGTGCTGAGACCTCTGAACAAGCAGTTGCAGGAGTCAAACCTCACTGCCTTCAGGAGGAGAGGGGCTGGAGAGAATGAAGAGGTTCAACAGAAGATATGTGCTCCAGCCTCACAGACCAAAATGAGAAATCAAAATGACATGCTTAACAAAGTGTGTCTACCCCAAACTCCTTGAAGTGTTGAATTGTTTCCTACTGCTGCTATGTTTGAAGGCCAAGGAAGAGTTTGCAGAAACACTGAGTGCAACACTGCAGTTCTTACTGTCTTCTAGCTGTCTTTTTTTTGTGGGGGTGGTACGCAATAAAAGCAGGTAAAGTTAAGTTGGCTGCAGAAATGGATGAAGAGTTAGTGCAGTTAAGGTGCAAGTAAACACTTCAGGACTAGAGAAGCACTTCCCTGGTGTTCTGCTCTCTTCCAAAAAATGCACAGATTTCTGCTGTCCCAGAAGATGAAACACAAAAGGGAGACAGGAAAAAAAAGCACAAAGCCTATAGCCCCTCCTGAGACAACTATCTAAGGGGTTTCTCAAAGCAAATCCCTTGCAAAAAGATACAGATGAGGGCAGAAGAACCGTCATTCCTCCTCTGTTTTTTCAGAACAGTTTTTCCGCAAAGACAGTTTTGAGGGAACACTGCAATGCCCAGCATGTAAAGAAAGAACAAGGGCATGTTTAGCTGCAGCACAAAGGTACAGAACAGCTGCACTACTTGCAAACATGGATTTTCGCAGTGACAAGCACCTGGGACATACTCATTGGAAGGCAGTTTTGACAAACATTTGCTGTCATGGCATTGCTGAAGGTTTATGAATCCAATGGAAGGTAAAAATTGAAAAAATTGTGAGTTTGGAGGACAAGGTTCAGAGGAAAAAAAGAAAGAGAAAAGGTATTGTTATCAAAATGAATCAGATTTCCTAAAATAATAAAAAAAAATTCTGCCAGATAGAGCTGACATAGGTAGGCTGCCTGGCACACCCCAGATTTCAGCTCTGCCCTGTGCCATTTCAAGAATGCACTGACTTTAGGGTCCTTTGCCCAGCAGAACACAGTGACATTTTCATTTTGGAGAATTTTTACTTTTTCCCATCCAGTAGTCATTGGGATGAAAAGCCTCCTGGGAAGCAGGACTCCTTGAGGTGGGGAATGGCCTCCCTACAGCCTCACAGCACTACCAGGCTGCCCCAGGAGGGGATCAGTCCCCATCCACACATTGCCAAAGGCATCTTGTTAGTGGGGATAATTTGATTTCAGGCAGCAAAGCCAAGGTTAGAGCAGAAGCTTTAGCTCTTCCTGCATTTACAGGTGTTCTCCAGGGCACTGTGGATGATGGTTTCTCCTCTGTCCAAAAACCCTGAGCAATATTCCCTGAGCTGCCACCCTGTTGAGTGATGTAACAAGGAAATCTAGTCCCATTACAACTGACGCAACTGCACTGTAATATATCAGGATAACAGGAGCATGCTTTTGACTTCTGCGTTTGAGAACAAAAGGCCAGCAAAAATTGCTACTGTTTGCACTCTCTGAAGATTAGAGGAGAGTCTTCTTTCTCCCACTCAGGCAGAGTTCATTTCACCAACAGCACTATACAAAAGGCCAGCATTGACACTTCCAGGGAAGTGCCAAGAAAACAAGTTTTAAAAAATAAAGCAAAATCATTGTGCTGATGATTATGAGGATGAAATAGGAAAGAAATAACTGGAGTACTTGCTGCTTCTTCCATCAAAGGCTTCCCCTCCACATTCACAAAGTTCTCAAGAAATTGAAGTCTTCAGAGTTGTGTTTGGTTCCTTATCAAAAGGTCAGGACCATTGAAGAGTTTGTCTTCTTCCCACCCACCACAGCACACAAAGTACATGCACTCAAACATCACCTCTGCAAGAGAGCAATCTCAGTGGGGAGAGATATAGCAATGACAAACTGTCCTGGCACGTGTCACCAGAGAGGGCAGAACTGCTTCTGCACTACAATGCAGTCTGGTCAGCCATACAGATTTGCATGAGGTCTTCTTTTCCCCATGGCTGAAAGGCATTTCCCCAGGAACAAGAGAATGGAGAAAACTAGACTGCTGACATCATAGCTTCTCCAGAGAAATTTAGCCAGCGCCCATTCCTCAATTCAACATCCAGGTCCACATGATCTTATATAATATAGAATTCCTCCAAGGTCCAGGACAGGCAGGCCACCAAGCTGGACAGGCAACTGAGAGCCCAGTGCTGTTCTCATATGTCTGAGTTAGAGCAGATATGGACCCATGAGAGGCCAAAAAAAAACCCATCTAGAATGAAAGCTCAATGATATGATGAAAAGTTGTTCCTAGAAGTACGTTGCCCTGGAATCCAGTTTAATTATCAGTGGCTTGCTTGCTTCTAGACTATTTCAGCAGTAGATATGGTTTCCTTTTAAACAGATTAATTCTCATTTTAAATTGCTACCAGCCATATTTACTTTGACTTATGTCTGCAATAAGCAAGAGAAGAAAGCCTGCTTCACCACACAAAAAGAACATAGTATGAAATACCTGCTAGAAGATAGCTCCTCACCAGTGTGAAAAGGGGGTCTTGTCCAAACTGGGTAGCATAACAAACTGGTTGGCCCTGAGAGCTGCAATAAAACTTAAAAAAACCCCAATGACTGGTTGCAAATGATTGCTGCAGTACTTATCTTCAGTCTTCAATGCCTCTAGGCATCCAAGATTTACTATAATTCTTGCTTCTTAAACCCTATAGCCTTTGCCAGAACATCTGCACAAAGAAATAAATCATTAGAGATGACTATTTGCTGTTCCTGCAAATGCAGATCTGACTACATTAGACACTCGTTTCTTGAATCTTATAGAAAGAAAAACTTTTCTGTACTTCTTTTTCTATGGTGTTGCCCTCACTGTAGTTAAATCTGAAAGGAAAGCAGTGAGCCTTTTCTGAAAGGAGAAATCAATATGGCAAAGCTATTTACATAGAACTAAAATCTGAACTTGTTCTTTCACAGGAACAATTTCCAGAATTTCCCAGAAGATCTGGATTTTTTATGTCATAGGCTGTATTTCACCAAACTTTTGCCCTTAAATTCCACCATATTATGGTTGTCACAACACTCTACACAAAGTTAATCTGTGTCTGTCTTTCATTTTTCTTCTGAGGAGAGACTTCCTCTCTTCTGTTTTTCTTCTAAAATGTTCCCAGCTGTTTATTTCCTTTTATATTTATATAAGTGTACTCCAATATAGAGTATCTCCATTTTTCAAAGTAATTGTTGTATGCATATCTTTCCAGTTTTATATAAGAAAAGCAAATAGTCAAAGTTTAGACTTCTCAGTGATAAAAAAATAGTAATCAATACAAATTAAGTTTAGTATTATCACCTATTTAATGGCAATGTATATCTCACAGTAACTGCAGCCTCAACAGTTACTTTCACTTTTATGTTCCTCTTTAAATAAATTATTTTAACTTGTTACTTCAGTTTTCCCTCTCATGCCATCTGCCATTTTGGCAACAGAAGCCCCATGGCAGTAGAAATAATTAATGAGAGGTAAATGTTTGGAGAAAATCAATCCCACGCTTGGTATTTCCCATTGCAGCAGAGCTCTAATTTATACCAGTTAAAGAGTCCGAGGCTAGCAGAAGGATTTGAAATGCTTGTAATTTAAATTGTCCTGGTTTAAATCAACTCACTTGAGGGCACAACTTTCAAGACTTTTTCTAACACTGGAAGAAATGCTGTATTTGTCTTCCTAGCTGATCTCTCAGGCTTTACTCAAATAAGTGCCAAAATGCATCCTGTTTCTGTTGTTCTCGTGACTTCTGACCAGATACTATAAATTAGCACATATCTTTTGGAAGAATTCTCAAGCAACACAAGGTTATAATACTCCTGTCTTATTAATGTCTTAGAAAAGATTGGAAAGATTGAAAGAGCATTGACAAATTTGGATACAACTCCTCTAGGCACATCACTGGCAGAACACAACTGAATTTCTACCTCGTGCTGGGTTGTGGTGCCTTTTAGACATGCAGGCATGACCAAAAACATCTCAGTGAGAACACAGTGGTCCAAGCAGAACATCTGAATACAGAAGTCCTACTCCATACCAGTAAGCATTTTGCTTTTCTGGGAAAGAGCTATTACTGCCCACCCTCATTGTTTTTTTCAGTGATGAATAAAAAACTTGAGATGTCTAAACGTGAACAAGATAAGCATCATGCTTAAACGCCTTTAACATGCCAATATGACAACCTTATATCCCATCACCTAATGTGAGATATATTACACTAAGTTGTTGTCATGGTTTGAGATTGGCCCCCCCTCGAGAAGAGGGGGACTCAGAGGTGATTGGGTGCCAGGGCAGTGTTCCCTGAAGAGCCAATCACCATTCATGTTGTTCGCTTCTGCTCAAAATCATATATACACAGCCCACCGGAAGCTGTTGGCGAGAGTTCTGTGTTGGCACTTGGGCTGTTGGTGTCTGCTGCGTGTAGGTGTGGAAGGCCGGGGGGTGGCTGGGCTCCCTCTCTCCCCTCCGGGGGGGGAGAGAGGAGCCCTGCGGCCCCCCCCAGCTCTGCCTAGCTCAGAGCAGAGTTAGAGGCAGCATTTTGAGTGTGTGCAGTGAGAGAAGAGACTCACGTGAGTACCTGAATCTGACTTGAGGTAAGAGGAGAGAGGCTGGCTTTGTAGCCAAGCCTTCTCCCCCCTCCTTTTCTACAGCTAAGCTGTGGAGGGGGGCTTTCTGTCCCTCCACTGTAAGTGGAGGAGAGGCTCAGCATTGAAGCTGAGCCAAGTGGATGGGCCGTGGAGGTAGGCCTGGCGCTCGGGAGAAAGAGTCCCAAGCGAAATTGGAGATGGACCCCCTCCCCCCCAGAGAGAGAGAGAAAGGGGCCCGGAGGATGTCTCTGCCACGCAGGACAACCGAAAACCTGAGGAGAAATCCACATGCCAGGACGTGGACACTTGCTAAGCAGAACCACACTGCAGCAGCCTACGAACCAAGGTATGAGAGAGAGAGAGAGATCACACAGTGGCAGGAGAGCAAGGACTCAAAGCTATCTTCCTGGACTTTATGAGGAGGAGAGACTGCAACAAAACAACTGGAACTTGGTGAGGGGGGAGCGTTCAGGCCCAGAACACTCCCACGGAAGGACTGGTTGCTTTCCAGCTTTGAAAAGGCTCTTTCCTGGACTGAACTTAAAGGAGGGGCTTGAAAGGACTGATTGATAGAGATGTAATATATATATAGTTGTCTTTAGCTTGTATAGTATTTATTTGTGTAAATAAATGTATATACTTCCCCTTCCCCTATAGAAGCCTCTGGCCTGAAAGTTTCTCTTCAGTAGTGTTGGGATAATTGTGGGAGGGGGTGGAGAAGCCTGAAAATTGGATTTTTAGATTTCTAACGTGGCTCAAACTACCACAGTTGTTAACACCATAACCATGACCACAGATTTCTCATCTTCAGGTTATCATTAGTTCTACTTTGTACTTGTCTTCCATGGAAAATCTCAGACAAACCAATTTTTTCATTAAAAAAAATTTGCTCTCCACAGAGATTTTATAATAGAGTATATAACAAAATTTTTTAGAAACTATGAAGTTTTGAAATCTTACCATAAAAGAAAATCAAAGGAAATTTTTTAATATGAAAATATAAATTAAATAAACTGTCTAACAGCTAAATGTTTATTTAGACAAAAATACTTTTTCCTGTTCTATTTCTTTACAATATTAATTTCTTCCTTGCATTAATATTTATTTTTGCTGAAACCTATAGCCCAACATAGGATGACAAAAACATGAAATGGAATCAAGCCACAATATCAAGTGGCTTGACAGAAAGTTTAATATCATGGTATGACATAAAGTTTAATATGTCCTGATTTTAAATATTTTTTTTCAAATTATATTACAGTCCTTAAATTTCAATTTTATAACTTAAATTCAATTAAGCAATAATATAAAATTCATCCAAATTCATGAGAAGGTTGGCACAAGAGACCCGCTTCTCATGAAGTGGACAGACTTTTGACCATCAATCTATGATTTATTGAGATAAATGAGGAAGAAAAAAATCCATGCTATTCCAAAACATTCCAGAATACTCACTCTCAATATGCTTGTGTTGTTGGTTTTTATTAAATGTCTGCCAATCCAGCGTTTAAGCCCCAGTTCTTAGCAGAAGAAAGTGAGCTGACCACAATAATAGGAATAAAAGCATGCTGAAATGTTGAATTCAAGGTAGCCAAGGTTGAAACTCCACAGAGCTTTAGAAGTCAGGCCAGAAGGTTGAACAGCTGTTCGACTGGTTGTCAATCAAGTTTTCAGCACATTTCATAATATGTTGCATGTGCAACCAATATGTTCCTAATGTGTCACATCATTAAAAGTGGAAGCAGGGGAAGCAGCAGCAGAGGAAAGGTATGGCCTCTAACTGAGCACCCAGGGTCCTTGCACATCTACAGGCAGCAGTATAGGACCCAAATATAATATCATGTGATATAGTATGAAGTTATACTATGGCCCAAAAATAGGAACAAAATAGCTCAACATGCTAAGTAGCTGTCTCTAAAGCTGTACTAAGGCTTCCATCAGGACACAAACAGGCTAGAACACAACCACCATCTGAAAGTGTATCTCATCAGAAATCATCAAAGTGGAGGAACTGGAAAAAGCCCTAAGGAGTCAGCAATTAACCAGTACAAGACCAAGATGTCTGTTCGTGGTTTCAGGAACCCAAGACCAGAGTTGAATAGCTGTGATTCACCATATTTCTAAGATTTTATCTTCACAATGTATCTTTGCTGGAAATGCAGTTTATGCTGGGCACAGACAACACATCCAGAAGACAGAAAACTGCTGGAGGATCTTGCTTACTCCTGCAATGGCATGTACTACACAGCAATTCAGAATACAGATTCAATCTTCCTCTCAGCAGGAAGAAAAGTGCTCTAAGTGTTCTGGAGTACACAAGACTCCAGATAGAGAAAACACACAGAAATCACAGCTGAAAAGAACCATTCCAGTGCACTAAATTCTAGTAAATAAATAAAGAAATAAAGATAATTTCTGTTTCTCCATTCCAGCCCCCTTCCCTTCCCTCCCAATTTCCTATTTTGGTCTTATATAAAGGGATGTTAAACGACCAATGTGGGAAATACTGCTTCTTACTAAGTACAAACATCTTCACACTGTTGCTTTCTGAGAAAATCTGACTATTTGACACCATCTCCTTTCCCCTTACACTTTGTAAGATACACACAAATCATTTAAAGACTGTATTAAGGAGCTACAGAAAACTCAAACACTTAAGCAAATTACTGTGTGTCAGCTGAAACATTAACTACGAAAGACCTGTAAGGTGAACTGAATTGCCTAGCAATTGCTTTTGCTTTAGATTAAGAGAAAATAAGCACAGTTAATATGACTCAGTTGGTATGATATTTTGATGGTGCTTGTACCCAGAAGCTGCTCCTGAAGAACTTTATAGACTTAAATGCACCACAGAATAAGAGCATGAGTTCTCTTGAGACTTTGCAAGGAACAAGGACAACAAAGAGCTACAGAATGTAGCCAAGCAAGGAAATATGCAGTGATTTACAGCATTACCACCCAGAATATCGTTGAAGAAACTTTTCTGAAGTATTAGCAACAGGGATTGCAGTGTGCTTATTTCCATTACAATGGACCGTGTGTCAGGTACTGTAGTAACAGGGAAGAAAAGAGAAATGGTCCTGGCAGGTTCCACTGTAAGACAGGATACAACAGTAGGATGTAGACAGGAAGCAGACAGACTCCAGGATAACAATGAGACAACAACCATCAGGATCATATATTGGGTCTCAGCATGCTTGAGGACAGACATTGTCAAGGTTTGCATTAGTCTCATAGCAAATGACTTTTAAAAATAATGAAAGACAATACATTCAAATGCTTGTAAAACTAAGAGAGGGATCCCAGGGAGGGAAGGATCCCAGAGAGTTGAAAATGAGAATTAAGGTTTAGTGTGTTTAATGCTACTCAGAAGTGTAAATAAATAAGATGGGAGATTCATCAAAGAACCAAAGCAAGAAAATTAATCTTGCAGTAAGTTTCCGAACTTATATGAGGTGGTAGAATTTCTTTTGTTAATGCCAGAGAATAGGAGATTTCAGAAAAGATGAGATAATGACAACTTGGATAACAGTATATTTCTGTGTATGAAGAGTGAAGACATTTGAAAGTTTGTTCGAAATTTAAACAATAGTTTGCAAATGAGGACACAGAACCGCTCAGACCGCAATGTCATTGTCAGTAATGAGCAAGTATGACTTAGGAAAGGCCGATGTCGATCATGTTGGCTGGATCCAATTAAAGGCTGATCCACGACACATCAGAGAGACAGGCCAAACTCTACATTTGGTTAAAAAAAAATACACCTCTGTGTTTAGGAGTAGATCTGTCCTTCATAGGAGGATAAGCCATGCTGGTGTTTGTGAATAAAATTACTTGGACAAAAGGTGCAGAAGAGAAATGGATCAGAGGACGGTATCATTTATTAGACCATAAACAGTATTTTGAGGTATATCACAACCTTCTGAAAGGCATTTTGTAAGTGTTCTTGGAAAACAGGTGGAGAACCATTGGCAGACAGAGTCATAGAGAGTAAGGGTTTGAGAGGAGATTTTCAGATAAAATTGAAGGTAAGTGCCAGAATAAAATTATGGCAGACCAGAGAGGGTTTTGTCCACTGATTGTATTTAACAGAAGAAATGAAAACATGCTAGCTGAGAAAGAGAGAAAAACTGGAGGAGGTTCTGAAGAAAAGCAAGGTAGGCAAGTCAAAGGAAGATGAGCTCTATCCGGATGAGGAAGCCATATCTACAGGAGGAGCAGTCAAAGTATTAGGTGAGACAAAGCTATGTTATTATGCTGATTAGTTTTTTTCTTCCCTCTTGGAAGCAATCCACAAGACCTGTTTGGAGAGAAAGGAGACAAGAACATGGGGAAAACTGAAAGCATATGCACACAGAAAGCGTGACTCAGCTAAGCCAGAGGCAGGGTATAGAGTTAGAGGAGGACAGACACAGTCTATTCACAGGACTTATGCCATAGATGCCCCATAGCAAAAGCAAAAGAAACAGACTCCACTGGAGGACAGCCAGACTGTAACTTGATGATAGGAAAGAGAAGTGAGCAATTAAAGAGTAGAGGAGGCTGCAAAAGGGAAATATTTTTAGAAATATATGTCACTAAAGCATAAACACAGTGCACACACTTTGATGAGCTATGTCTTTAGTTTCATGTACTGTTTTTCAGAGAAATTCTTAAGGGAAAAGATGCAGCTTTGCTCCAGTTGAGAAGGAAACTGCAATGCAGATAGGGGTAATAGGTATAGTTTCACACGCAACATTACCTCAGTGCCCATCTCCCTGTCTAGTGATTGTGTAATATGCAGCATGATTTTATCAGCACTGAGTGACGCATCAGGAAAGACATTTTCTGCTTCATCTTTATCCAAACTGGTCCTCAACCTACTAACCCACAACCACGTCACTATTAGTTTAGGTAGATCATGGGGGAGCGTGTAAGTGATGAATTTGGGGGACAAACGGAAACATCTAGAATTAACAAGGAAAAAACAGAGCATCTTAAAAAATGAGGAAGCCCTTCAACCTGTGTTGGCTCAATGCCTTCCGTGGTCACCTTGCAGGGACTACACAGAGCTGGTGGAGAGGATGCCATGCTGAGCATTCAGCCCCCAGCTACCTACTCAAGGAAACACACTCAAAGAAGTGAGATGCAAATGCTGCGTTCTGGCTACCAGATAGCCCTGCAAGAAATCATGTCTCTCAGTATGCATGGGAACAAGTAGCAAAGAACTTGCACCAAAATTTAACATGAACATTAACAGCCTGGCATTAATGGCTCTTGCCATTTGTGAAGTGAAACAGAGCTTTCCATCACCCTGAGATAGAAAAGGGGTAGCAGTGAGGCAGCATGCTGGGCAAATGCATCAAGGTAATAGAGCATTTGAAAGCAGAGAGCTTCAGCATCCCCGACCCGAGGCACACAGCCTCCTCATCCCACAGGACTTCTACCTGGTCACATTGTGCGCAGCTCTGTCACTAGTGTCAACACCAAGAGAGGGGCACTGTGGGAATCTCCTTCCCAGAGAGGTAGTTTTTGCCTCCAGACAGTTTTATCACAGGGAAGAGTACAGAAAGGCCATTCCGTAAGAAGTTACAAAATAGTTTCTCTCTTCTTTTTTGAGTTGTCGCAAATTATTGAACGTTGGCATAACTGGCAGGCAGGAAAATCCTGCAAAACGGAACTGAAGTTCCTGTGCCTACACAATAAATCTTCTCAGATACCCAGTTAATACAACTAAGCTCAGTAAAGAAAGATATCACCCTACAAGAACTTGCTGAAAGTAAGTAGGTAAGTGAATGATTATACAAGCTGCTAATCTCTGTTTTCCCTAAAGGCATATTTTGTTGAGGAAAACTTGAATCCAGAACTAAAAAGCCAGGGGTCTGGGTTTCCTGTTTCAGTGCAAAGGACAGGAAATTTTAATTCCAGCTGTTCTTTTGTTCACAGTATTTGTAAACCCATTCACATAGTTCTTTTACCATCTGTTTACTCAATTTCATATGTATGAGAGAAACATTAAAATTAATGTATTCTAAAATTCTTTTTACATTGAAAACAGAAATAATTCTGCTCAGTGCTGTCACCACAGCCCATTACAGTCTATTCCCATATTACACCCTAAATTCTCATTACATGACACTAGATTTTCACTTTTTTTTTCTAGAAACCTAAAATCAATAAAGGAATTGCTTCAATTTCCATATTAAATACTTGTCTTCACAAATATCTCATTTATACGAAACAGTCATGACTAGACTGTCACCATGTCCTTTGATGGATCTTAAAACATAATTATATTGAACTTGTCCAGAAGAGAATCATTCATATACATGTTGCCCTTTGTCCTCACTCAACAAACAAACTTCATTATTTCTAATTATTTCATTATTTTTTAGTGGTCCATTTGCATTTTTTTAGCCAAAGCGGAAGGCAGGGAGAGGGGGAAATGTGAGATCTTTTACACAGGCCTTTAAAAACAGGCAATTACTTGCCAGAGTGAACTTCCTTTATTATACCAAGTGAGCCTTGTTTCTCATCAGCTAAAATTATATTGTCTTTTTTAAAGAAAAAGAAAATAGATTTGACTAGACAGAAATAACTGACACCCGTCACTTAAGCAAAAAGAAAGAAGCCACAGCCTTACCAGCAAGGAATTCTGACGAACAGCTGCACTTGTCCGGTCAGCTCCATATACTTGACAAGCAGAGAGGAAACACTTACAGAAAGCAGTTGCAATGCTGAAATTGCCCAAGAGGAAACTGATGCCTCTTTTACAAACCATGACTACACAAACCACAAGTTAGGCTTCAAAGTAGGTGTTAAAAGCCATGCCTGCCAGAACTGTTAATGCTAGAACCAAGCCATATAGAAATGGGGTAGGGGATGGTAATAAAATATTAGAAATATTCCCAGATAGCTAGTTTTAATTTTTTTATGTTTGTTTCACAAATGGAAAATTGGTTTAAAAAATATTCCTGAGAAGAGGCTGACAGTGCATTGTGGAAGACAGAAGAAAGCATACTATAGGCACCCTATAACAAATGGCACTCTCCAAGCCTCAGTGAATCCTCTGTTGCTAGCACATTTCTCAGAGCACCCCTCCAGTCACAATCTCCTGGGAGCCCCCAGAGTCCAATCCTGGACCCCAAGGTGTGGGAGAACTCATGCTGCCTGAACCCAGCCACACCGAGGCCAGCTCCCTTTGGACAAATGGAAGGACAGGGCATTAAGTGCTGCCAGTTTGTTTTTTCTTGATCACCTGCAAGTTATGTCCCAGGAAACCCCATCCAAGCATGGATGACAGCAAGATTTGCAGACACTTGGGTCTAATGGCTTCAAATGAACCATCTTTAGTTCCCACATTTCCTTTTTGACTAACTGATGCAGTGGTAAGCCAAAATTAATAACCCTATTAAAAATATGAGACAGATGCTTCAAGTCACATTTTTGCTGGGCTTGGGGACCAAATAACATTAAAAGTCATGGCCTTGCAGTTTTGGGTACTTTTCTGGCTTGTGTATTCAACAGCTTCAGCCACAGGTATGGGGACTTCAAGAAGGAATAAACATCTAACTATAGCACAAACATCTAAATAACTTTTCATTGCTCTGTCCACACAGCTCTTTACTTATTTTACATATCACATTAGTCTATAAAGACAGAGCAGGCACTCTATTAAATTTCATCCTTCTTCAAAGTGATAGGCATTGCTAAAAATAAGGCAGGTCACTGCGTGCTTTGAAGTGAGTTTTTCCTTTTTGACTCACTGGAATATTATAGACTAGTTTCCTCAAAGGTGAATGGAGGGATTCTGCTGCCTAGGGATTCTGCTGCATTTCTTCAGATCTGTCTCCCAGCAAAATTCCAGGATACAAAGTCAGGTAAAGGAGACATCCAGAGATCTCAATGCTTTACTATTCATGATACTGAAATTACAGTGCCACCTGTAGGACACCCAGAAAAAATTCAGTTTGGGCCTTGGTGGTGCCACGAATGCCAGTCGTTATAATTATAGGGCTTTCTGGTTGTCTTGGCAGAAGTGTAGGAACATAAAAGCCAGATGACTCATGTCAGACTCCAGGGAGTAACTTGAAAACTTTGTTCACATAGAGCAACGTGCTTTGTTTCAAGTACCTCAGGACATCCAGAAGTGGATGTTTTGCTACAAAGATGAATCTTTTGTGGAAAGAGGATGTGCCAGTACAATGCATTCATAGTCCATCCACCTCAGAGCTTGTGCCAGTGTAGGCAGGAGAGATTTGCCACATCCTCAAACACTTCCAACTAAGACAGACATCACCCTTGAACAGCTGAATCTAAGGAAAGTTTCCATTGTAGCTGCACACTTTCTTCTTTTTTTTTTTTTAACTTTTCCATTCTCAGTTTAATTTTTAGCTATGGATCATGTATGATCCATATATGGCACATCATTGACTGGTATTTGCATTGCATGCATATGGTACTTTGCACCAATGCTGGGAAGCACTCTTGTATCCTTCAGAATATACCAATAAGCTTGTTTTACGTTGCTTTATCTTTTGTTTTCCTCTTTACCAAGAGAGCAATTTTCCACTTAGAAAAGTGGAAAATAGCGAAGGCAATATCTGTAAAGATTTCTCTCCGATATATCATTTCAAGATGTACAGTAAAACAAAAGTAAGTATATGCACCTTAGTTGCTAAATTTCCATTAATAACATTTTAAAGTGGAAAGTACCCAACTGATTTACTTAATAGCTCTGTTGCTGCAAATGAACTTAAAAAGAGGAGGTGCACAACATGTGCAAAGGCAGCTTCTGCTTAATGTTCAGTTGTGGTCAAAAACAGAACAAAATGTTCAGTCAAACAAGGAAAAGAATAGTGAATAATATAATGGATTTAAGAATCCTTTTGTTTAAATCAATGGCAGTTTTGTGGGGGATATTATGTAACAAAACCATCACCAACAAACAATAGAAAGAATCTGGAAGACTAAAGAGCAAAGAGTGAAAAGAATGGTCAAGAATTGCCAGGGGGAAAAAAGCTCTTGTAGGAAGATGGATTTTAATACAAACATGGATTTCAATACAAACAATGCTTTGTAGTGTGGCATAACTGATAAGAGATTCAACATAAATATTTTAGATTATGATTTATATAGGGAAAACACAACCCTTTCTCAGTCATGTAAAACAAAAAGGGAAGGAACAAACAATGAAAGATGGTAAAATTAAGAGAAGGAAGTGGGTTCAAGTACACTATTTGGAACTCACTGCTTCAGTGAACTGAGAGTAGAATTTGGTGTAGAATTGAAAATATTACTCTGTCAAACAGGGCAAATACTATATGCATAAAGCAGTAAATGAGGTACTTTCCAATAACATTAGGTTGAAACGTTCATGGCAAATTTCACAGCATAAGAAAATTATTCTTTTAGCTTTACTAGTTTCTTATGGCCACAGCAGTGATAAAGAGTAAGAGACCTTCACTAACTTTTGAGGTAGATGCTGCACAGCACAGGATTAAAAATTGCAATCAGATAAATGATGCAGAGAGTTAAAAAATTTATTTATATAATTGTGCAAATAGAGGCTGCAGAAATCACTAGGCTTCCACCCAGAGAGGTATGGGAGGTTGGAGCAGAAGAGAGATATCTGAAGGGACTTCCTGCCAACATGGCTACAAGGACATAAGAAAACTTGGGGGGGGAAGGCAGTGGTGGGGAGGAACCAAAAACATTTAGGAATTTCCAATTCCCATTTATCTGGTAAGGTCTCTGTGAGGAACTAAAGGATTGTTGAAAGCAGAATAACCAGAATCATAGGTACCAGGAACAGGAGGGCAGCTCATAGAGATGAGTGAGACTTGGTGAAAGCAGGCAGGTTAAACTATTTTCCATTGTGTTCCCGCAGAAGATTTCAAATCCACTGAAGCTGGGAATTGCACAGCAGAAAACATATCTGTCTGGTTAAAAATTCAAGATACAGCGTTGAATTTTCTCCTTGAGGTGAACAGCAATTGTCACAAAAAAGAAAAAAAAAAACAACCAGTTCACAGTTTACTTGCAATAAAATCCAATTAGACAGTCTTTTTTATTCAAAAATGGTCTGTGAGTGTTTGTTTCTTACCAGACAGGGAAGTTAGGTATCATCTGAACTTTCATTTGCCTACTCAGCCAACCAAGTAACCGATGAATGTACCAAAAGGTATGGGAAAGCCACTGAAAGCAGATAACATATCACTTACCAACAAACCCTATTGGTTGCATCACTCCCGCCACAGGCTATAGAGACCACAAGTAGGATGAGATGAGTCTCTGTCAACCGGTATGATTCATACTTGCCAAACCCATCTGTTACATGCAAACCAGTTGTTGCTGGTACTTAATATTTATGATTGAAAGTTACTGACTTCCACTACCATAAAGTTTTCCTTCTAAGCAGTAAGATGTTCCAGCTTCCTCTGTGAGGTTTCTTTTCTATTTTAACTTGTTTCTCCTAATGAAGTGTATTTGAAACTGAGAGCTTTAACCAGTCCTTGAACGCTCTGAGAGAACAGTGGGGTTTCATACACAGCACTTCAGTTTTGTATTTCTCTCTCCCTAGATCAAGTCAACCTTGTGGGAGCATTATAGGTAAGGGGAGAAAATCAGCTGTATATTTACCTCTACCACTTGGCTAAATCTGAGTGTAAGACTTTGAGAATAAAATGCTGATGGACAACATAGGACTGGCAGCCTTTGAGCAGGGAATGAGTATTCAGAGGCTCCAGCTCTGACTCTGGCACTGACTTACCACTTGACTTTGAACCCACCTCTTCCACAGCTTTACCTCTGTACTTTTAAAAAAAGGTACACAGTGATTACCTACACTGTAGGAATTTTATGAATATTTAATAATTAATTCCTCCAAAGTGTTCAGAATTTCCGAGATTAACAGTTTCACAGGAGGGACACATATGAGCTACCTTTATAAGAACAGAATTATCAGAAAAGAAAAACACCTTTAAAGTGGCCAGAAAATTGTTTAAACATCTTGAAAACAAACAGTTGCCAAAGTTAAGCATCAGAAACTAGCTTTATTGCAGCACTATATAATCAAGGACTTTAAATCTGTACAGAATCCTAAATCCTACTCTTTGCTTCAAAGTAATTTATTGCACAGCCTTATGCCACTGCTTTCCTTTCATCTTTGATAAAAAGCCTTCAGCAGTTCCTGTCGCATTAACACTACTTCTGCTTGTTGTGGCTGTATGTTTAAAATGATTGCCAGAGAGCCTGCAACAGCTTCCCATTGTAAATGTTGACATGGACAATTTCATCAGTAACCCAGTGACAGAAGCTGGGTGTTCCACATGCACTGGGAGTGTGGTCGGCTTGCAAGATGGCCAGCAGGCTATATAGATGGAAGCACTGCCAGGAGACCGAAGGACATGACTGTATTCCTCTGCTTGGTTTGAGCCACATCTAAATGCTGTATCCACTTTGGGGCACACATCCCCAATATGGGAAAGATGGTGATAAATTGAAAGCTCAGCAGGGGACACCAAGATTTTTGGAGCTGGTTGGTTCCATGAGGAGAAGCTGAGGGACTAGGACATTTCCAGCTTGGAGCATGGACAGCTTCAGGGGCCCTCTAACAGCAGCACTCCACCACCAGAGGATCAGTAAGATGACGAAGATGGGCTGTTCCCAGTGGTACACAACAAAAGGATGAGATACAATAGGCAGAAGTTGAAACAGAAGACCTTTAGACTGAATATAAAGAAAACCTCCTTCCCCATGATGACAATGGGGGGAAGTCACCCTGAAGAGGTTGTACAGTCTCTGTCCTTGGAAGTTTTCAAGACCTGATGGCACAAAGCCCTGAGTGAGTTGGTTGGAGCTCATAACTGAGCCTGCTGTGAGCAGAAGGTTGGACTGAGATCTCCTGCCTGGGTGGTGCAATAAGCCTGTCATTCTCTGTTAGATCAAAACATACCTCTGACCAGCAAATCATCCACAAACCTGTAGCGAAAATATTAAAAAGTCTTCCCAGAAGTAGAGAGATGCATAAATTTTCAAAAAGCAGGATACATGTGAACAACAAACACAAGTTTAGGACAATCTGTGTACTTGTGCACATATGCCAAAATCTATGTTAAAATCCAACCATAAATATCACTATTAGGAATATGATAATGAACTAAGATCATGCAATTTCAAAAAATATGCTCCTTTACAAGTATTCTTTTCTTACCACTCCAAACATCCATCTCCTTCATTCATATATTTCATTTGTTCTGTCAAGTCATCCAAACTGAAAGTTTTAAAATACATTTTTTCACACACAGAAGAAGGGATAAGGCCTTTATCCAACTATTTGATGTTTAACAAATTATTCGAGAAAAGAGGAGAGTTTCTGGATGTAACACTTTCCTTCAGAAGAAAATATTTAAGCAGGAAAAATAAACCAACAGCATGCCCATGTTTTGCATTCTCACTCAACCATTTCTATTTCAAATGTAGAATCACTTAGGCTAAGCAAAAATTACAAAGGAAAAAAAATATTATATTCCTTGAAAATGAACATATCTTAAAGTGCTTGGAAGTCTTTTAAAAAAAAACATATCTCAAGTTTATTTTTTCAAATATTTCTGGGGTTGCGCTCTAAGATTGCTAAGGCTATCCCATCTACTTGCTTATAAAGAACCCAAAAGATGGATGCCCCATTCCAGTTGTAAATAAATAGATAAAAAGCCAATGCAGCCATTGACTTACGTTATCAGATTCAACAATTCATCAGCAATTCATCAATAAACTTTAAGTACTTTGTATATAAGTCATTGAGGGTAGATTGAATTCAATTATGCTTTATGGTCACATGAGTTCAATTTAAATTCAAACACCGTCATGATACAGCTGTCTGAAATGCAGAGCCCTCAAAAATGTGTAACTTGCAAAAGGTCAGTTTTTTAAACATTGGTAAGAAAAGCCTGGCATACTATGTTTCAGTTGTTTGGGGGTTTTTGCCGTTTGCACATCTATTTGTCAAATAATGGCTTTTCAAATTATACTATCACTAGGTATATGCAAATCATCTGTATTCATTTGGATTAATTGAATTTGCCCAAACAAGTTCTCTCCCAGCTTATTTCCTTTGTGGGCAACTTTGGGCTGAGGGGAGCTGACTGCTGAGCTCTCACACCTCCAAGGGCCAATGGAGGTCATGCAGTAACGCCAACACGTTCACAAGGAAGAGCATCAACCTCAGCTGCATGTTTGCCATTTCTCATCAGCATTTTCTGCTGCGATTGCAAAACATCCACGATTGCTACTTCCTCTTTCTCTCTCTTCCTCCTCTGCAGCATTTGTCCCAGGCACAGCAACAAACCTATCAGGGTGAGGAGGATGAAAGCTGCTGTCCAGTCATCCTTTCTGCTCAGCTATGATTTTTACCCTTATTCCACTCCCCCAGCTTATTTGCATTTTGCATCCACGGCAATCAGTCATAATAAGGTGAGACAAGGGAATAAAAGCATTTTGCGATACATCTTAGTAAGTGTCTGAGTCATTGTGGTCTAGTGGTTAAAATCTCTCTCTTTGTTTTGAATAGGCTCTTATGTTAGTACCTAAGCACTAGGCTTCAAGAAATGCATTTGGGACTCGCTGTTCCTTTTTCACCAAGTCATTTTTTTTCTAGGTTCACATGTGCCTCAACAGTGCACTTCGCCTTGATAAAAACTTAAGTTGGGAAATCTCCAAACATCATAAGGAAGACAGCTCAGTCTTAAGCCCATTGTATACATGAGGAACATGAAAATGTTTTGACTAGATTGCACTCTGACTAAACAAAACCATACAAATCCCTAAGAACTTGTGTGACACATCTACCAACACTTCTACATTGTTAGTGACAGCAATCCTGTGCAAAAGGTGCTGAAACTTCTCATGCAGGCACACTGAGGATATCCCATAGGGTTCCTCCTTGTAGGAAAGAGTGATTGCTTAACCAGCTCTCAGGGAGCATTCCAAATAATCCTTGGTTAAAAAGACAATGTTATCAATTCTATTGTCAACTCTAATTTTCAGGCTCATCACCACAAGTAGAAATTTATTTTCCTTGTATATCAGAGCTGAAAAATCTTTGGTCAAGCATCTCTGCAAGCATCCTGGCTGAACAGGGCTCAGGGTAAAAAAGAGAGTTTATGACCTTTGGAAGAAGGGGCAGACAACCCAGAAAGAGTACAGGGATGTCTTTAGGTCATGTAGAGAGAAAATTAGAAAGGCAAAAGGTCAGCTAGAATTCAATCTGGCCACTGCTGTGAAAGATAATAAAAAGGGTTTTTATAAATACATTAACAACAGAAGGAAGGCCAAAGAAAATATCCATCCTTTATTGGACACAGAAGGGAACATTGTCACCAAGGATGATGAAAAGGCTGAGATACTTACTGTCTTCTTTTCTTCAGCCTTTAACAGAAAGACCAGTTATCCTCAGGGCAACCAGACCTCCAAAGCTGGTAGACAGGAATGGGGAGCAGAAAAAAAAGCCTGAAGTCCAGGAGGAAGTAGTTAGTGACCTGTTGAGCCACTTAGATACAAGTATATGGGGCCAGATGGGATTCACCTAAGGGTACTGAGGGAGCTGGCAGAAGGAGTCACCAAGCCACTCTCCATCACTTATCATCAGTTATGGTTAACCAGGGAGGTTCCAGATGACTGGAGGTTAACAAATGTGATGCCTGTCTACAAGAAGGGTTGGAAGGAGGATCCAGGGAACTACAGGCTTGTCAGCCGGATCTTGGTACCAGGGCAGGTCATAGAGCAGATCATTTTGAGTACAAAAACAGGACACATATAGGACAACTAGGGGATCAGGCCCAGCCAGCATAGGTTTAGTGAAAGGCAGGTCCTGCTTGACCAACCTGATCTCCTTTTATAACCAGGTGAACCAAGTAGTGCATGAGGGAAAGGCTCTTAACTTCAGTAAAGCCTTTGATACTGTCTCCCAGAGTATTCTCCTGGAGAAACTGGCAGCCCATGGCTTGGATAGGTGCAGTGTTTACTCGGTTAATAACTGTCTGGATGGCAGGGCCGAGAGAGTGGTAGTGAATGGAGTTACATCCAGCTGCAGCTGGTCACAAGTGGGATTCCCCAAGGCCCAGTCCTGTTTAATATCTTTATTGACAATCTAGATGAGAGGATCAAGTGTACCCTCAGTCAGTTCACGGGCTACACTAAGTAGGCCGGGAGTGTTGACCTTTTGGAGGGTAAGAAGGCTCTGCAGAGGGTTTTGGACAAGCCAGATCAATGAGCTGAGGGCAACAGTATGGGGTTCAATAAGGTGCAGTGCTGGGTCTTGCACTTGGGTCACAGCAACCCCATGCAGTGCAACAGGCCTGGGGAAGGGTGGCAGCCCAGTGGAAAAGGATCTGGGAATGCTGGTCAACTGGCTGAACATGAGCCAGCAGTGTGCCCAGGTGGCCAAGAAGACCAACAGCATCCTGGCTTGTATCAAAAACAGTGTGGCCAGCAGTACTAGGGAAGTCCCTCTGTACTCAGCACTGGTGAGGCCACATCTTGAGTACTGTGTTCAGTTTTGGCCTCTTCAAGAAAGATAAGGTGCTAGAGTGTGTCCAGAAAAGGGCAACGGAGCTGGTGAAGGGTCTGGAGCACAAGTCTTGTGACGAGCAGCTGAGAGACCTGGGGTTGTTTAGCCTGGAGAGAAGGAGGCTCGGGGAGATCTTATCGCTCTCTATAACTACCTGAAAGGAGGTTGTAGGAAGGTGCAGGTTGGCCTTTTCCCCTAGGGAACTAGCAACAGGACAAGACAAAATGGCCTCAACCTCTGCCAGGGGAGGGTCAGGTTGGACATCAGGAAGAATTTCTTTACTGAAGGGTGGAACAGACTGCCTAGGGATACTGTGGAGTCACCGTCCTTGAAGATGTTCAAGAAGCAACTGGATACGGCACTTAGTGCTTTGGTCTAGTTGACATGATGATGTTTGCTCAAAAGTTGGATTCAATGACTTGGAGGTCTTTTTCTACCTAAATGACTTTATCATTTTATTCTATGAAAGCACCAAGGCTCAAGCTGTTGGAAACAAAGCAGATGAGAACCCCTTCCACTCTCCTGCACCCTTGTGGCCAGCATGACTCAGTAATATTATCACACACATTCTTTGACACTTCAAGCAGGGCTCTGAGCTCCCCAACCCCACTGCTACTCCTACGCATTTGTTCCACCACTGTAAACACCTGCTGAAACCCAAGCAACTTGTTATGTAAGGCTTTGGACTTCACAGCACTGCAACAATTTCTTCACACTCACATATTTTAAGTTCCAACAGTGCCCATTATAGAGGAATTCCATGTCTGTTCAAAAAAGAGATGGAGGGGAACAAAGGTGAACAGTTACAGAAAGAGTGAAAAAGGGGAAGTGAGAAGGCAAGAGAGAAGATGTGATTAGACAAACCAGTGGTACAGATTCTTGCTTTGCTACACGTTTTCTTCAAAAGCCTGCACCAGTTCCATACTGCGAAGTTCAAAGGACCTTTGAAACTTAGAAGAGCATCATATATTTTAATGAGCCCTCCACAGTTTCCTGAGTAGTCTCTGCTTACCAGTACACCCATCCACCTGGTCTTCCAATTTCAGCTCTCTGAGGATCTCTACATGTTTTCTCCAGAGTCACCACTTTAAAGAAGTTCCCTTCCCATGCTACAGCCTACTACACCATCTGTAATCACAGTTGTAACAGCCCTGGTGCTTCCCGCAGTCAGAAACTATGAAGGTGCCCTTTGGGTGTTCTTGCTTGTCTTGGTCCTTGGAACAGCACCCCTCCACCTGCCCTGTGCCACCTCCCCACTACCACTGAGCTTTGTCCCAAACACCCAGGTCAACATTGTTCCTGAAGCTGACACAGACACACTACGAGGAATTCACTTTCCACAGCTGGAAACTACAGTAAGACTCTGCAAGCAAGGTTGCAGGTGGTGCACAAGGCTGAGAGGCCCTGTGCAAACCTTCACAGCACCAGTAGGATCTCCAGAATTAAAGCCAGCTCTCTTGGATATTGCAAGACAATGCAACATTTTTAGAGAATAACACACGTGCCGATTTCATCCCTGACACTTTCTAGAGAGCTCAACCCAAGGCTGCTACATAACAAGAAATATGGATAATCTGAGTGTTCCAAGGGGATTCAGAGACGAAGCACCTGTATCTTCAATAACCAGCTGAAGAAAATTGATCTCATGGATTTTATTTTTTCCTAATAACTTAATTACATGCCAGATTTTGAAAGAAAATAAAAGTGGCATTTTTATTCAGTGCTCCAAACTGTGTCAGAATAAAGTTAAAGTGGCCAACAGCAAATGCTGAAACAGAGTACAGGAACAGAGACAATGTGAAGTGAGGCCTCCATAAGGAATTCTGCTATTCCACAGTCTGGACACATCCTGAAGGAAAATTAGCAGAGCTTCATTGTAGGCAATTTTTCTCAACAACCAGTCCTTCCACAAACATTCTCTTTACTTTTTGATCCCATTTATACATTCAGCAAAATGAAATCCACACTAACTCACAGAATTTAATTGTGCAGTATGTGAAAAAGTACTTCCTTTTAATTTAAATTTACTGCCATTTTTGCTGGGGGGTTTTTTTGGTTGAGTTTTTTTGGGCTTTGGTTGAGGTTTTTGTTTGGGTTTTTTTGTAGTTTTAACAAATGATACATACTAGTATTCCTGTGGGAAAAATAGGCATTCCATGTCATCTTGTAACTATCTCTGTGCCAGTCATAACTTTCCCATTACATCTCAATACTCTTTTTCGCACTGAAACTCTAGTTCCCCTTTTCTATATCTTGTTTCTGACCTCCACTTCCCATCATTCAATTAGCTGTTAACCCACAAAAGACCTGTAGCTGCCTAGCTGTCACAAGCCTTTAGAAATAGCCATGTCTAAAGTTTTCTGGAAATCCAAGTTCACTGCACTGATACAGACATGGGCAAGCAGTGCAGTAAGCTCACAACAACAAATTTGTGGAGCAAAGTGTGCAGTGCCAAGGATCTGACACGCACACAAGTATTGGAAATGAGTATCGGTAGTCCAGTCTCATGGACTGATTAGCAGTGCACTTCTGGAACACACTTGGTTAATTTGATTCTAGGGACTCATTTTGTGTAAGAGTCAAGGCAAGATCAGTCTGCAATGTGAACTACAGCAAGATAAGTGGGGATAATGTTGAAATTTGCTTCAGAAGCGTACTCCTTACTTGAATTACCACACCCATGGCACAACATCCCCTATCAACTGGATGCACCTTCCGATCAGGAGAACTCATAAATCCACAGAATGCTGGGTTTCTGAAGTGTCATCTTTACCCTCCAAAAAACAAAGTCAGTATTAGTCTCTCCTGATACCTGTGAATTCACTTGGTTATTAATTTGTCTCTTCTTATTCCTTTGGTACCCTATAACTAATTCAGCTAATGAATTAGATGCCATAGTATCTACTTTAGCATTTCCTTTTCCCAGTTGCTTCAGAATTCTCCACGAACATTGTCAGGTGCTGATGATCTACAAGTTTTTTTTTTTACTTGTCTTAAAATATATTCTTGTAGTAGTTCACTTTGAGACAGTTCTTTAGATGTCCTCCACCAAAAAAAAGTCTTTCATCTAGAAACATTTAGTCCAAGGGCTCATTTAAAAACTGTTTCTTACGGTCTTGTCATTTTTTTCCTTCTTTTACAACTCAAACAGTATCAAAATCTTTCTCTGTTTTCTCTTTCTAGTGATCTGAAAGGATTTTGGTATGACGCCCTCCCCAGTCCATTTTTTATGATTTCAGCAATCAAATGAAAAAGACTAGCTATTTATCAGAACTTGCAATATTTTCCATATTATTCTATTTTATATGACTTCCATTTTTTGGCAAGCATCATCTTATTTCTAATAGACTGTTGTAATTTGATGTTTACATATATCATCTTTTTCATTGTATTACTGGTACTTTTTAAATCTTCCTTGACAGGTGATAAACATTTATTCTTATTTTCTACTAATGGCAGAATTAAACAGCCTTAATGCCGTTTCAAATAGCTTACCTTTTTAGCTGCTCCTCTTATTTTCCTCTCAACACACATTCTCAAATCATTTAAGTCCACTTTTTAAAGTTGCTATATTTGATTTCTTAACTACCACATTGATGCTGAATTTCACAGAATATGCCAAGCTGGAAGGGACCCACAAGGATCATCGAGTCCAACCCTTTGCCCTGCACAGGACCATCCCCAAGAGTCACACCATGTGCCTGAGAGTATCATCCAAACACTTCTTGAATTCTCTCAGGCTTGGTGCTGTGACCACTTCCCCGGAGAGGCTGTTCCAGTACCCAACCACCCTCTGGGTGAAGAACCTTTTTCCAGTATTCAACCTAAAACTCCTCTGACACAACTTCAGGTCATTCCCTCGAGTTCTGTCACTGGTCACCACAGAGAAGAGATCAGTGTCTGCCCTTGCTCTTCCCCTCATGAGGAAGTTGAAGACTGCAATGAGGTCTCCCCTCAGTCTCCTCCAGCTTCTGAACAGACCAAGTGACCTCAGCCACTCCTCAGTTTCCCCTCAAGGCCCTTCACCATCCTCGTTGGCCTCCTTTGGACACTCTCTAACAGCTTAATATCTTTCTTGTATTGTGGTGCCCAAAACTGCACACAATATTCAAGGTGAGGTCGCACCAGGGCAGACTAAAGAGGGAAATTTGAAGTCATTGTGGTTTCCTATACCTATTTAACTTAATCAAAATGAAAGATACAATGCTTTCTTTGTTGTTCTCCCTAACCTCTGACAGATGGAATGAAAATTGTATCCAGGATGTTTTCTTTTTGATAAAGACTTCCTACTAAACAATCTTAGTAACTGAAAAGCTTTTGTCCATCCTCAGAAGGACATGAGCTCTATCTAACCAAAGCATGGTAAAAGTTGGTTATGCTGGAACAGAATTCATATGCGTAAAATGTTAGAGATTACAGTTATACAAGGTATTCAAGAAAGCAGTAGTTGTAACCAATTTTTACTCCCACAAACAGTAGTCAAATGAATATTTAAGTGTCCTTTACCAATCCTGACTTATCACATGTTTCTCTCCTTTTGGAGAAATCCAAAAGGAATATATAGCTAAAAAGCTTTTGGGAACTATTAAGGAAGATATTTTAGAAGAACTGCCACATATAAATCTGACTCTACCAAAATCTGTAGGAGATGACAGCTTAATTTCAATGACTACACTCACCAGAGGCTCCTCCTCCTGCAGCTATCTGCTCAGCCTTCTGCTGCAGAAGGTGACAACAATACAGGTACCTTGTCCCCAAAGAAACCATGCTTTGTATGCACACAATGGAGCAGGCAGTGGAAACACCCCAAAATGCAAACTCTAAGCCTCTCTTTACACAACTTTCCCATACCACAGCTCAAACCATTTCCTTCCCCCTTCTCTAGTGAAGAAAACTACACATATTAATTCAGAAGAATTCAACAAATAAAATTTAGACACCGACCATTTCTGTTACCATGAAAAGAAAGTGGAATCACTCCAAACAGATCAGAGTCATGACTAAAAATCTTAAAAAGAAAATTTAAACTCATTCTGGTCAGAGAAATATCCAACTGGATGTTTTTCTCAGGGCTAGTTTGCAGACAATTTTTTCATGTTCTTCACTAAATACAGTTCAGATGAATCTGTTGCAGGCACAGGAACCCCATCAAGCAGAGGTCATTTCAAAGACTGAATAACTGGTGGCAACCACTGCCATGTACTACAGAGCTATCCACAGCCACTGAATAGTTAGGAGATTGACAGCAGGAAAAACAGACCAGCTGCAGAAGAGCACTTGCTTACAATTCAAGGGCTTTCCATTCCCCTATTTGCTTAGCAGTGCTGAGCAAGCTTGGTGTACCTCTGTCTTCATTCCTCATATCACCCAAGGAAAGCAATGGCTGTCCTCTCCTGCAGATGGAAGTGTTGTGAAGAGCAGATGTAAATTCACAAAACACTAGGGAACTTTGCTCCCCAGATGTGGGGATTGTTGAACCCAGGTACCATCCAAAACAGTACTGATTATTAAATGCCAATAGAGATCAATCTATCCGATTAACAGCAGTAGTTGGCCTTTCAACCAGAGGAAATAAAAGTATGTGAAGACTGCAAATTTCTGACCAAACTCTATTAAGTTAACAGAGCTGATGACAATGCCATAGCTACAATGACACAAAAGTCAACTCTTGGAGCAAGAACAGGAAATACTCTCCCACAGAAACACCTCTGGTCCAGGTGCTACCAATTCTCCAACATTAGTGCCAACAGTCCTTTTTCCTTAGGATTATATGAAGCATCTGCTTATGATCTGACCACAGAGCCTAAGGATAGAACTAAACTTTGTAAACCTACCCATCCCGGTCCCATAGAAAGAGAGTTCCCCACACCAAGCCTCCATTACAGAATAACTTCCTCATATTTTTCTTTGCAGAGAAGCCAGGTGACAGAGCTGAACCTGTGTGTTCAATTCTAGTTTCACAACATGCAGTCTCTCCTTTTATCCCTGCTATGTAAAAGTTTCAGACATCGACAGATAGTAAGGAAGTTTCCTCAACTTACATAATGCTTTCCCTTCTCCTCTTCTTCCCTTACATCCTCCAAGTTGACCAAGCACAGGACATGGGCAGAGCTCCAAGAAGACTGCATTAGGAAGAGCAGCAATTCTTGCTACATTCTCACCAGCTGTGCTACAGACCTCCCAGACCTGAGCAGGAGATGAGGTGAGTGCCAGACTTTCTCTACCACGTGGGGATGCTCCACATGACAGTCAATTACACCTCTACTCAGTGAGTCTCTTCAGAGAGACAGAAAGAAAAGACAACTCCAGACAAACATATATAGTCTCTTTGCTTTCTCTCTTCAGACCTAGTGACACTCTCTTTTCTTACTCTTCAGTTCCAAGGATTGCATTTTACCTGCTATGCTTACTCCAGTTCCAGGAACATCTGGGTCTGAGAAGCAGCCAGTCATTCAGGGTAGCTACTTTTTCCAAGCCTCCATGAGCCCAGCTGCAGCAGAGTCTGAGTTGTGTGACAACTGAGTGGGGAGAGAAGCTCCGGGAGCTTGCTGTGGCATAGGCTAAGGGTGGGAGGACTGGAAGAGGAGTGACGTAACAATGCCTGTATAAGGCCTTGCAACAACTAGCAGTTGTCTCGGTGGTTTTACAAGTATCAGTTGTATTTACTCAAGCTGAAGTGTTGCTGCCTGAAATAGAAATTCAGGTTTCCTATGGCTGCTTCTCAATTCAACATTCATGAAACAGCCAACACCCTTGGTCAGGATCAAGGGTTCATCATGGTAGATACTAAGTAGATAAAGAATATGACATAATCCCATCCCAAAGACTTGGCAGAGATAAAGAGGGAGTAAGATGATGACAATGTACTTGGAAAGGGAAAAAACAAATCCAACCATGCCCCCTCTTGGCCTCTATCAAAATAATGATTATGTGTAAAGCCCTGATTGTATGCATACACGTAAATAAAATTCAAGACTCATACTCAGCACCAGGAAGTTGTTTAGCTGAAGTCTGCAAGCTCCTGCCTGTAATAACCTTCCTGCCTTCTGATTAGAGCCAAGAAAAGGGTTTAGTATGGTTCCTCTTCTCTAATCTAATATTATTTGTAAATGTGTTTTTCCTCTCTCCTATCTTTCCAGTTGGTTTTACTTATGTAGACATGCCAATGTGGTAAATTTCAGACCTATAATTTGTGGCTTCCTGACTTAGGGATGGTTCTGAAGTAGTTCTTATATGACTGTTCCTCCAGCTAAATATTTACACACATATGCACCATGCATAGCTTTTACTTATGTGCATGAGCAAGGGTTCTGCATGCTTCACATAACTTTTCAGGGTCTACATGTGTTTCTGATCATGACAACACACTGAAAATATGCGCCTACAAAACACATTTTAAATGTATTTATACAAAACCGTATATGCTTACCCTTGAGGTGTTTTCTATATATAGAAAAGCTGACAATTAGGTTCCTGTTCTCATTTTTTCTCTTCAAGTTCTTCCCTTGTTATTCATTGTATCCAGGTTTCCTTCACAACTCTGCTATACATTATTTTTCACTGGCATGGAATCAATCAAACCTGAATTTTGATAATACATCATCATGGCTAGGCTTCGCGAACGAAGATTTGGGAAGGGCTCTACCCACGTTTCTTGCAAGCGCGTTGGTGGCTAAAAAGGCCAATACGAGAAAGGCATGTCCGGTTGCAAAACACACAGCAGAAAGACTCCTTAAGTGGTATATTCTGCAAGGCTCGATTCTTTCTGCGTTGTCTTTTCTCCTCAAGGGTGATCCTGCGTGCTTTCTCAAAAGCATCAGCAGCGTTATAGATGGTTTGTCTCCAGGCCTCCCGATTGGAGGCCAGAGTAGACCAGTGATGAAGATCAATATGGCCGAGGCTGAGATGTTGTTTCAGGGACTCCTTGTATCTTTTCTTTGGGGCTCCTCTCTTGCGGCAGCCAGTGGCAAGTTCACCGTAAAGCAGGATCTTAGGGAGGCGGTGGTCCTTCATCCTTGAGACATGCCCTGCCCAACGCAGCTGTGTTCTCAGCAACATGGCCTCAATACTTGTGATTGCTGCCTGTTCAAGAACTGATGTATTGGTCACATAATCTGACCAGTGGATGTTTAGGATTGTGCGGAGGCAGCGTTGACAGAAGCGTTCTAGAAGACGCAGGTGGTGGCGATAAATGACCCATGATTCGGAACCATATAAGAGAGTAGACAGCACTATGGCTCTGTAAACACTGATCTTGGTACTTTTCTTCAAGTGTTTATTTCACCAGACTCTTTTATGAAGCTTTCCAAAAGCACTATATGCCTTTGCTAACCTGTTATCTATCTCCCCGTCAATCTTACCGTCCGAGGAGATGAGGCTGCCTAGGTATGATAATACACATGCACATGATAAAGCATGAGACTATCGCCTAAGGAGATAATTGGACTTTCACATTTCAGTCAGTTCAACAACAATGATGGCGTAAGAATGAGCATCATGCTCCTGCTCAGTGTCTGCTGAGAGACCACAGCTTACAAGCCTTCAAGGTACAAAAGAGGAGTATAGTTATAAAACATTATCAATGCTCCTTGTCATCATATTGAACATATGCAGGCTTTAAGTCTCTTTTCTTAAAAAAAAAAAAAGGCAGTAAATTAATAAAATCAATCTTTTCTACCAGAATGGTTTTTAACAGTGATTTAGTTGCAAAACCCTTTTTATTTGGTTGTTCTAGCTTATGAATGAGGCCAAACAAGCCGTTCTAAGTTTCATTCCTGATGGCAAAGTCAAAGGCATTTATAAGAAATTTTGCACCCGAACCTTGCAATAAGCTACATTCAGTATAAAAAGTCAGTCACCCTGTGGACCCCAAACAGGAAACACAAAGAGCCACAGCTAGTTCTTCATTGCCTCACTCTTCTGAAAGTATTCACTCTTACAAGACTTTACAATATTAAACGTTACTTTCTCCACCACGACCTTCCTTTTCCTAAGGCCAAGATGCAAGAAGGCAGGCAGGCTGCAGCAGCCCTGGGACCTGCACTCACAATTTGCCAGTTCCCAGTTAACTGCTACTCACCTCTGGGGTGGCCTTCCCCTGCCTAGGAAATATAAAACACATATGACCACAGCCTGAAGATGGTTACATATTAAACTAGATGAGATTTCACAAAATGACTGTGTGTTCCATAGTCTTTGGACTAATCTTATAAACTTGAGCAGTCCTAAAATTCAACAGTGCTACATAAATGTATTCACACACTGAAAAATGCTTGCAGGACCAGGGCCTAAATTAAATAGATTCTACAGATCTCATTATTGTCTGGATTTACAGCAAATAATCCATTTGACTTATGCATGTTCTTTTTTCATCATCATTATCTTGAAGTATTTTTATTTACATGCATGAGTGGACAATCTGTGTTTTGTATGAATACTGGCATTCACCCACAGAGGACAATAAAACATCTTTTTCCCACTGCAAAAGCTTGTCAGGGAGCAGAGACACACACAGCTCAGCCAGGCAGTCAAATGTCATTAAAAAAAAAATAGGAAACCATGGAAGCAAATATTTTTTAAAGGACTTGTATGCCAGGCTGTTATACATTATCTGCTTGTTACAGTGTTACAAACAAGTCAATTTATACCATTTGGAATATTTTTGCAATCTATCTGAGATGAGAAAAAAGAGGGGGTGGAGCAGACTAGAAAATCCAACCAGCGTTAGTCATCACTGACAACACCTCAGCAGCCCAGCTAGCTGAGTAGTTACTGTGGTGTCCTCCTACACAGAGTCATAGAGACAAAAGCCTGATAACCCCACCAGTCAGACTGCAAGCGCCAGCTGCTTACACAATACTGGAAAAAAAGGTTAAATAATACAGCAACACAATATTGTTAGAAATTCCAGATGAGGGCTAGCCTTTTGCATGGATCCATTTGAAATAAATCTAGAGAACATGAAACAAGAATATGCTACATAAATAATACATATTTTGGTAGTCGCCATCTGCATGCTCACACAGAAGTACCCATCTTGGCCAAAACCAGCAGACACTGATGTAGGATCTGTCAGGGTTTCCAATAGAAGATGCTGCAGTTTGCAGAAAAGCACCAGACCTCTGCAGCTGTACCTCTCACATCCCCATATGCTCTGTGGAGGGGAAAGGGTGAGGAGGCTCTATCAGGCACATACCAAGCAGTATTGCATCCAAGAGAAAGATCTTTACCATATAGACCTTCTGACCAGTGCCACAGATGAAAACGCCGCCGGGCACCAATGCTGGGAATTCACTTGGTGTCAATCTTGGAGGAGGGAGGTTCAGTGGTGGTACCACACTGTGCCTGCTTTCACCTCACACAACAATAGTGCTGTGTGGATGGACCCTGCAGACATCAAACTTTCTCTGGTTCTTTCCTGTGAACTACAATCCTCCAGTATACAAATTCAATTCAGAAAAATCCACTTTTTCTGTTCATTCTGATGATAGTTTTTCAGGAGAATAAATGGATCCTTATTAGAAAAGGAATTGAAATAAAACATTTTTTAAGAAGGTTAAGTGGCGTCTGATAGTCTACAATCTGTCAAGTTAAGCAAACAAAGAGAGGGGGAGACCCTATCTTGTAAATAAGGCAATTACAAATCTAGTTTCTACACTGGAATGAGGCCAGGATATAAGTGTGAAGGATTGAGAAGAAAATCTGTTGTAAATTCCTTCAAGTGAAAGTCTCTATTTAAAAGGCAGAGAATACCAGTTTCAGAAAGATCATGAAGTCACAGCAGTTTTTTTCAAAGCACAACTCTAAATGTCAATTTGACCTCTTTCTAGAAAGGCAGACACAGACACAGTTGCACTTGGAGTGCAGCTTACACTAGAAGAGAATAGCAATGATCAACAATAGGTTTTGCACTGAACTTTGTGTAGACAGACATGAAAAGAATTAAATACCTACTCAATAGGCATCATAACTTCAATGACTGTGAAAGTTTATTGTTATATATTCTCAGTTTAAAGAAAAGAAAACAAGAGAAATATATGTCTTCTATAAGCATAAAGTGACAAGTTACACACAAGCTGCATCACTAAAGCTTTCACTTGCGCCTGGTTTTATCCGCCTTGTAAGGGGACTTGCTGTGTGGACAGGGAAATATGGCAACAGCAGACTCGTGTGCCTTGACTAGAGTTTTTAGGTCTAATCTCATTGAGAAAGTTTTCAGCAAAGGTGAAAGAGCGACTCTGAAAGACAGAGCTGACAAGTTGTGTCATTATATCTCTGATAAATATTATATGAGTAGTTTAAACAGAATTTAATACATGGGTGTATACATATACTCAGACATATACACAGGTAAATACTTACATACTTTTATAAAGCTCCGGCAAATTCTACTGAAACTACTGAAACTAGGAAGTCAGACTGGAAAATCCAGTTACGTTACAACTTTGCATTTTATTCATCAATTGTAAAGACTGTGGGTGTTGTGACTAACTGGCAGATAGTAACGTTTACCATGGGGTAAACTGTTGCTTCTCCTGATTTTTAATTGGAGGTAAACTTTGGCACACTCCACTATAAACAAGTCCTGGCACTAAAAACAAAGAGACAAGGAATTGTTTCATGGATGTATTCCCATAGTCCAAACATTCACCACTTACACTGCCCAAATATATTGTCAAGGTGATAAACACACATATCAATAACAATAGTCTGATATTCTGCTCCATTCCTCATCACAGAGGCACCCAATCCTGCTTTCCAAGGTAAGCAACAGTGTAGTGTGCAAGTGCATTCAAAAACACGAAAGATCTGGCTATAACTCTCAGAAGCCTTCCTAAACAAATATAGCATAACACTGTACCTTAGTCCTGGCCTCCATTTCTATTCACCTTACACATAATGGCACACACATACAAAAGTGACTATGAAGTAGATACAGAATGACCTCGCAACACTTCACACACCTCCTACAAGACACCAGAAGGCCTCATGGCAAACAACCCAGTCACTTGCTGTCACTTCCAGTCAGAGTGCTGGCAGATCATCCAAAAAAAAAAAAAAGAAAATTACTGCAAGAAGGAAGGGTCCTGGTAGAACACTGATGACAAATTCTACAGCAAAGCTACTATAGCCCCATAGGATATGTAGGTAGACCCTAAAAGTGACCAACTGAAAAGGCTGCCACATTTCAGGCAGTACATAAGTAAGCATCTCCAGCTTACTCAAAATTATACTGTGGTTCAAGCAGACATGAAGAGACACAAACATTTATAGCTTTATGCATACTTTGAAAAACAGAGGTTATTAGTGATTGTTTTTTAGCTTATCAGGCTGCTACTCTCTTGCATTAATACTTTGCTTTTTATGTATATTATTCTCCCCCCAAAAATTAAAACACAACGCCCTTAATCACAGGTTGTTCTCACTAATAAATTACCTATTTAATATGTTTATATAGGCTCTTTTCCACAGTACGAGTCATGTTGAAAATGCCCTAATTAAAATATTTCCATTTATTTGCATGACTAATCAGTACTTATCAGTAACATGGCACTTTATATCTTCAAAGCACTGTAACTGCATATAAATGGATTATCTGAAAACTTGCCAAGAATATATTTTGAAATCTGACGCTATTGCTTCCTAAAATAACTACTGGCTTTACATGTGCACTGAATTAGTGACAGGTCCAAAGAAGCATATGTGTTACTTATGGAAAGAATAAATAGTCCACAGAAGAGATAAGAAGCAGACCAGACACTGTTTCGTGATGACATGGAAAAGCAGATGGCTCAGTCCTCTGAGTGGTAGAAGAGACACAGTCTATCCCACTTCCCACCCTGCTTTTCGCTGAAGAGAGCTGTCGAACTCATGTGCAAATGAAGTCCCACATCCCCAAAACTGCTTGCAAGAGACTTGCCACCATTCTTTCACTTCCTCCTCTTTGGAGCTTTCAACAGACTTGAATGCCAAAATATTCAGGGCAGCTGGTGCTGCTTTCTGGAGACTCTGGCCACTGACGAATCCCACTGTGTGAGAAATTAATCTCTCAGTATAATTCACTCTGTGTGCCTTTCCACAAAGTTCATATCCCTGGGACACTCATTGATTGAAAGAAGATGAAGGTGGGTACTCTTCTGCTTCGCAGTTTAACAGGGAACTTATGTACAGAAACAAGATACTTCCAAAAGCACAGAACTAACCTGTCTGTCCGCAAGTTACTTTCCTTTTAAAAATTAAGGATTATATTAGAAATGGCAAGGGTGTGGGAATGTGTCTTTCAACTCTATCATCTCAAAGGAAGCAGTATAAAAGAGCAGATTTTATAAATCTGTTGTTTTCATTTTTAAAGGCTAAACTATCTTTTAGATCTATCAAAGTGCTTTCCCTTAAAAACTCAGAAGTGTAGTGGCATCCCTAACACTTTCCTTTTACTAAGGGGAAAAAATCCATAGTTCTTCAAAATAAATAGCTATGTTTTTCCAGTGTCCTGCAAGTACCTCAGTTGAAGGAATGACAATCATAATTGAAGATGATGATTTTATTCTAGATAACTACAAAACCACAAAATTAATAATTCTGTATGTTACTGCTCCCTGTCCTTTCTTCTTGTGTGGTGTCACTGAACTGAATCTTTTCATGCATTCATTTGATTGCTTCAATCTCCTTTAAACATCAAAACTTCACTACAGTTATGGTGAAGTATGTATGGTGGCTTTTATTCAGAAGGGCCTGAAAGCTCTTGATGAACTCTACCAGGATGCACTTACATACAGCCTACTCACATCTCTGCAAATTCATGAGGTTGTAAAAGACATCAAGAGATCACTAAGTCTGCTCCTCCCAGCAGGATCAATTATACTCAGGCTATTCTTGACAGAGGCAGCCTAACCTGTTCTTAAAGACATCAAATAATGGAGGTTCCACAGCTCCCTTCAGTATTTTAAACCAATGCTTAACTCTCCTTTACTAGTTTTTTTGAGCAAATTCAAGCTCTCTGCTGTAATTTAAGCCTACTATCTCTTGTCCTATAAAAACTGGTCCTATAAATTTCTTACATAAATCTTTAATGTTTGTTCTTAAGACACCAATGCAGTCACCTTTTCTTAAGACTATGCAACATAATTTAATATTTCCTCAAAGGCCAATTTTTTCTAAGCAAGGGGGCTGTTGCCCCCTAATTAGAACTACCTGTACTTCAGGTTATTGCAGGCACTGCCAGTCCTAAAGTGACACTCACCAAAAGGAATGGAAGTGCCCCCCAGTAGTGTCAATGAGAAGTTCTCTTGAAGAGTCTGCTGAGAACAAGAGCCCTGACCCTTTTTTTTTTTCTCTGTTCTGTGTTGGTTAGAAATACAAGTAATTTGCCATCAGTTCCCAGGCAGTTCATTTCTCATACAATCACAGAGTTTGGTATAGACTCAAAAGAAGATTTGAATGCTGTTGGTTGTGTTCCTCTTCAGCTTTAGGGGGAAAAAAAAAAAAACAAACACAGAGAAAGAAAAGTCAGGCTAACAGGATCTGAGTAAAGCCTCTCTGCATTGCTTTTTCCATTCTGCTGCTCCTTAGACTCTTCGAACTGTACTATGAAATACAATAGAGGCCAATTAAGTCCCTGACCCAGCAGCTCAGGAAGTTACATCTGCAAGACGTGGCTTGCTACAAAAAAATTTTTCTTATAATCTAAATAGGTAAGACAGACTGTTATAAAGGGATAGATCATAAAAAAACCACTTCTTCACCAGTGTCAATATAAAGAAAATATCCCACAGAAAAATAGATACATCCTATATGTGGAAAACTAAAGATGTAGCTGCAGGGATTATGTGTGGGGGTGTCTGCAAAACTATTGTTCCCCCCTCAAGCTCTGTCACCTGTCTGTCTCAGACAGACTCCCAGCTCATTAGTTGAGAGTTTTTCCAGCATTAAACAGCCCTTCACTACCATTGAGCTTCAGTAGGTAAACGTAAATTGAGTATTAAGAAGTTTACAACAGGGGTAGCACGAGAGATAAATTGAGTTACCATTTTTTGGCTGGTGACTGAGGCACCAAATCTCACAGTTCACCTCCTGATTTCAAGAGGGGAGCAGAAGGCAAAGAAGCCATCCAGTCTGAACGATACCCAGCCCTAGCACAACTCCCATGTCTTCCCCATGAAGCACTGCTTCAAATATAACAGGCAAGCATGTTTAAAAAATGTGTAAAGTATTATTACTTTAAAATAAAACACTTTATAACACAATTGCAACATATATTGCCTCTTCAATTCTCTAAATATAGTTTTAACTTACCACAAATTTAGAGATCTCTCAGGAAAATCATAAAGTTTGCACATATGAACCAATAGGTCTCCCCCCACAGAGACTCCTGTCTTCCTTTTCCTCCCCCACCCAAGCCCCGACTACAGGAAGAGAGATCACCAGCTGCCTGCTGAATAGTGTGCATCATTCAGATGGCTTGGATGATTCAGCTTTTCCACGTGAACTTTACTAAGTGGCGCACAAATGGTGCTTTGTGCATTTCTGAATCAAATGTGTATTTAATAGTCCAAGAACATAACCCAATTTCTATTGGAAGAACAACTTTTCATCTTAAATAAAGCAGTGTATCTGTTACCTTACAATGGCTCCAGTTCTCAAACCTGTAGATAGTTACATCTCCCACTGCTTATGTACTGCAGCATCTGCAGACTTCAAAAATCCATTTTATATTGTTCTCAAAAGTTGCACCAAACAGGACAATGAAAAGAGGATCTAGTGACGAGCTCATAATTTTGAAAGCCACCTGACTTGATGTGCACTGGTTTTAGAGTGGGAGGGCTAGGAAGGAACAGAAAAGCCAGATGTTGCAAGAAGTCTGCTCCTCCAGAATACAACAGCACAATAAGGAGCAGCTTCATCATAAGTGTCCCACAGTTACCTGCAGCTGGAAACTTGTAGGAGAATAATCTTAAGAGTTTCCAGAGAGTAGGCTGAGATAAAAAACTCACACAAATGCAAAATACATACACATTTACTTGGTGTATTTTATGTTTAACACTGCTCAAAGATAAAGAATTAGTGCCTGGTTTTACTTCTCTAATTTCCTTGGCCTTTACTCATTTGTTCAAACGTTCACTTGAGTCCTCTTCATCAACAAGATCCTATTTTCATTTCACCCCTTCAGTCATAAATCAGAAACAGCTCATAATAAACTAATCAGATTTGACACAAAAAATAGAAAGAAGGATCAGACTTAGTGCTGCATTGTACAGAACCTCTGGACAGACAAGCCCTGTTAAGTTAGCAGAAGAAATGTTTATTTATCCTCAAGTATAAAAGCAGCACAAGCATGTTGAACACAACATTGCCTTCTGCAGGCACACAAGTGTGACAATGCAGAAACTGCTCTAAGGTGCTCAGCAAGGGCACCTTGAGCAAAAGGAAAAGGTGGCAACAGACTGAATTGTCTGGTTGTCACTGGAAGTCACTCAAGACCTATAGGAAAATTAACAGAAACATTGCTTGGCCTGGTGCTTTGAACAACAAAGGGGGTTACCCAGTGTGCCACTTTTCATTAGGGCACCACCTGGGACTTTGTCTTAGAGGTGCAATCTAGGCAAGAGTACTGGAAAGCAACAGAAAACCATGTTTTGGCAGCATCTCTTCTTCTGCTAATGGTTTTTGTATGTTTTTTGTGATTTTATCACTGACTTCCACTTCCTGTTAAGATGTAGATATGTTACACACATCCAACCTGAAAAGCTTGTATCAAACTAGTCAGCTCTCACCTCACAGCTCCTGCCCTGAGTCAACACTACCAGAGTTGGCCACCCTTGCCAATATGTCTCCTCTCACAGCCAGCTATGTGAGCAGTAAACACTGAGTGAGACCAGACGGTGCCCGAAATCTTCTACATTTTGAAAACATCAAATATTTCATTGCAAACTAGATCAAAAATTCCCATTTGCAGGAGTGACCCATGGGAGATGTCATGTGCTTTGGCTACCATGGGTGGTCCAGGTTTTCTGAACTTCAAATTTCTGGTGATATATGTTTTCAATCCCTGCCATTTCTTAATAGCAACAGGAGTACATCTCATGACAGCTCCCCATCACGCCCCCTGCTCTTTGGTCAACCCCTGGGAAAATGAGTCATGATACCGAAACCTGAGCCTCTTCTACATTCTGCTAGAGGCCTTATTTCCCACATAGAGACCACATCCATTCCAAGGACAGCAGCCAGCCTCAGGCAGTAGCAGGTCAAACACATTTCTTGTGGCCAGATTCACCAGTGAGTGAGCACCTTGGGGCGTCTGCCTCACTGCCTGTCTCAGATAGGCCCAGCTTACTGGTCCACTTTGCTTTAATAAAAGCCTCTGTGCAGCACCAGGTGAAACTTGTCTGTGCCATACCTGGAACTCACGTGCTGCCAAGCCTTTTTGGTTTTTAAACAACAGCTCCCTCACATTACCTCTGCATTAACACTGTGCAACACATTCATCCCTACACAATGTTCTCACACTTCCAGAGGAAAACAAACTTTGCAAAGCAAAGAACAATTCATGTATCTTGTCACATTAGCCTTTTATTCTGGTGGGGTTGTTTCTGTTTGTTGTTTTTTTTTTTTAGTTTTCCAGTCCCAGATTCATTTGCTATTCAAGTATACCCTTAAGCTAGTTCTGACCTACAACTCATTGGGACCACAGCCACAGCAATCAAGTACAGTTTATCGCCCACAAGAAATGAGAACCAGGTGTATGAGGCAATACACCACACCAGGCTCTCCTCTCTCCCTGCTAATGGGAAGAGAGTCTCACCTGGCTCCCAGCTCACAAAAAAAGCCACAGTGGGGGAGGAAGGAAATCCCATACTTGACTACAAGGCAGCAGAAAGCTGTCAGTAAAAATCCAGCCCATCCCTGAAAGAAAGCTACAGAGCCACCCAAGTGACAGCAGGAGAGGGTGCCATGGAGCCTACTGCTTCAAGGGTTAATGCCCAGCCCCATGCAGCAGCATCCCGCGGGAAACAATTAGGTCCACTTGATCCTAAGCATTCATACTTCCCATCTTTATTACTTCTAAAAACATACCTGAACAATTACTCATCTCCTCTGTAACCAAAATCAAAACCTTTCTAAACGTGTTTTGAGAGGTGAATCAGAGGCCTGCCGCTCATCTCCTAAGCAGGAGGAAGGGAAGAGAGGGGCTGCTGCTTTAGTTTCTGGATTCCTCCTTGCCTTCTTGTCCCTCCATCCTGCCTAGCCACTGCACAGACAGCAGGAGAGGGCAGGCAGGGAAAGACAGGAGACCTCTGTGGTAGGTCTGCATCCATCTCTCCAATGTGACCTGCAAATCCAGAGTTAAAAAACTCCAAGCAAGGAAAAAACACAGACCTTTCTTCCTGTCCAGCGATAAGAAGCCAATGTGTTTGGACCTAAAAGGCCAAGGACTGCTTGGGGTGGTCTAAGCAGCTTCAAAGCAGAGCATAAGCCAACAGTTTACTAAGCAGAGAGGAATTCCTAAAAGAATCAAGAGCTTGGAAATACTGTCTTGTGCGCAGTGCTATTTTTACTGGAAAGCTCTGGCCAAAACTATCTCAGACATCAAAACAAACTAGATTATGCTATAAATATTAAAAGGATTTATAGCTGTTTGTTTGTGCAATAAATTCCTGGAAAGTCTCTTGGCCTTAGTGTAAGCAAGAGAATGTCAAAGAGGAAGAAGGACATACAGAAAGGGAAATAATTAATTTTGGACATCATGTATTTTCTTCTCATCCTACTCACTTATAGCAACTTACATCAACTTCCCACCAGAAACAAATGGTCAAGAACTATGTCATGATATTAAGACTTCTGCATATTCAATGGGACATTCAGTGGGGTTGGGGAAGACAGTCTTATGAGAAGCTGCATTACACCTAAGAAAGCCTTTAGTCAGGTTCTGTGGAGACACATTTAAACACCACAGTTGCTCTGCAAGAATCTACAATACCTGAACAACAGACCTCACTTCCTACTATCATGTAATAAAATCAAACAAATCACCCAAGATGCAGCCACTAAAGTTTGGCTGATCTTTCACCTGAGTAAAAATCCTTAGTTTCATTATTATTAATAAAGTTGTTATTCACAAAGTAGAAAAAATGTTTCTTCTTGTGTTTTGGTTTTGTTTGTTTTGGTTTGTTTGGTTTTTTTACAGTTTAAAATATTATGGTCTATTTGTGACTACTTGGAATTACTAACATTTACCCTGGAAATATGGGAGGATTTCCTGAGAAACATTTGTACTGAAAACAGCTAATGGGGGATAGAAGAGGAAAACCCATTATTAGGTAACATTGAGATACGTGATTACTTGGGGAAAGAACATTAAATACATATATCAGTTTAGACTGTGGCATTTTCTATGCCTCTCAGTAAATATTGCCTGAACAAAAAAGTCTCTGAGCAAAAGTCACAAGGTCTGAGGCTCATAACCTGCAAAGGCATTCCCAGAGCACATCTAAACACATGGCAGCTTGGCCTCATCAGTAAGCACAGCCCACTGCTTCATCAGGATCTTGTTGTGTTTGCTCCACAGGTACATTTCAAAAGTTCCTACTTTGGCCCATTTTTACTGAAGGAGGGCTACACTTATGGAGACAGGGGAAGGGAAACAAGCAACCAACCAAAAAATCAAAACCAAAGAAGCCCAAACAACTAACCCACCTTGCTGAAGATGGCATAGTAAATTGGACTGGGCTGTCTTCTGATTCCTTGGCTGCTGCCTAGCTGCCAAACTGTAACCCTGCATAGATGCATAGTGAACCGTGCATCCTCACCAGAGCCCAGGGAACAAACAGGAACCACAGTCTTAAACTGATCCCAAGGATTCTCCCAATAAATCAGCACTCTCCAGCACTAGTTTTATGCTGAATTCCTCTGTCTCCACATCCAGTTAATCAATCATGTATTTGCCTAAGAAAAGGTATCTTTGTCCTCTCCCAAAAAAACATATTGGGCCAACTCTATAACCACTTAAGGGAGAAAGTCAGTGGCTTACATTATCCTGAACAACTGAGGTTGTTGGCCACACAGGGAGGTTTAAAAAGAAATGTTTACATCTATTCTATGTCACACTAAAACAAACACATTTCTCACACTGGCAAGAACTGGAGGACACCCAAAGATCTGGAGTTTTTTTCTCCACTGAATATGTAATCCTTATTTTTCCTCCTTCTGGCAACAGACAGCTCCTCCCTGTTTCGTATTTAGTATGTATAAAAAAGAAATCCCAACTCGAAGTAATACTGGTTCAGTAATATTGTTTTTAAATTTGACCTTCCACTTTTGGACTAAGTCCAGAAAAATCCAAACTAAGCTTTTGGATCACTGCATGAGGCCCCGTGGGAATGACACAATCTCACCAGCAGTCACTATCACAAAAGAAGACAAAACTGATGTTTAGGGACTTGCCAGAGAGCTGGGTCTGCATCGTGCAGGCAACAGGATAAAGAGGGTATACTATTTTAAACTGATGCAGCAGCAGCAGCAGCGTGGGCAGTAGAATTTGGTGAAATTACATATTGACAGCAGCTCTTGACTGCTTTTGTTATACATATTACAGCTCAAGTACCATGTGTGGAACTATACATAACTACTTTGAATGACTGTTTCATATTCTAGCATCATACAAATGTAGCAGTAGAAGTACATGCATACTGTACTTGTGTGAGTTGCTTTCTTTGAGAGTTACTGCCATGCAGCTGAAACAGCGTTCAACACAACACAGACTAATACATGTAGCTTAGCCTGGTCCCTCTTTCTTCATTCTACAAGCTGAGTCCTTTTGGAGTGCTCCTTCTATATTTTAGTGTAAGTCAATGGCTTTCTTGAGAGCTCTTGTCCATTATAAAAACCTTACATTCTGCAAGGTGACAATATGTGATTGCCTCAAAGAGCACATGCTCCATCACCGCAGCATGTGCAAAGAAAAACTCAGGCTACAGAGAAAAAAGAAGCTACAGCTGTACAGCAGGACAAAGTCAGAGTACTCCAAAGGACCTAACATTTCTTTCCAATTGTACATGAGTATTTCTAACTCACACTCTGAGGTGGTGCACTAGGATGTAGAGTGGAAGCTGGGAGAAGTAGTACTTATTTCAGCGCAGAAAACACACGCAACACAAACAACAAACACCTTCCTTCAAGATACCAATCCTGTTGGCAAAGGCATTTCTGAATATGCATGCACACAAGAGCCTTGCTGTCCATCATGTGTAAGATATTCCCAAAATTGACTGATGAATGCAGAAAAACTCCTAGGGAAGCAAAACCTCCCAGGGAAGTAAAAAAAGGTTTGAGCTCAAGGTCTAAGTTAAAGCCTGATGAGGGGTTTAACTTGGTCTATTCAGGATGTGGCTGCAGGTATAGAGCAGTTTGTGAAGGCTGTCTGCTGGCAAGGTAATAAAACAGAACATAAGATTTGGACAAAATACGCAAGAAGAAAATTCTTTATTCTCTCCAACTATAAAATTAGTCTTCATCATCTGTTTCCTCATTTGGCTAAGTTTTAGATTTTTATTTTTTCCTCTCTTTCTGTTCGATGAGCACCCAGCTTATGGAATACGCCGTTTTTAAAACAAGCCCTGCTTATGAGGAAGAAAAGGTTATCAGTTAGTTGATTAGCATAAAATTAGTATAATACAGTAGTCTGTCCACCTCTTTTGGCCATCCAGAATTCAAACACTGATTAATTTAATTATCCATAATAATAGAGGAAACATATTGCTTGAAGAATTGCCCTGAACTCTGTCTCTACAAGCCATTAATATTCATATTTATGTCTTATTTCCTCTTGCACATTACTATCTAAAATAGTATTTTCTTGCAACAGTTATGTAAGGGAACACTCAAGGTACTGCCTTGCAAATATTCTACAGACTAAAACAGAAGCCTGCTCTCTATTTGTGAAATACACCTTCCTCACTATACATATATGCAGGAATACTAAATATTCTTTTCCATTTTCATGGGGTTTATGATCTTTTCCATTTAACTGTGTTGTTTTGCCGCTGTGACAGAGTATTCAGAGTACTGTGGAGTGCTGTACCATGGCAGGATATCTGGATATGTATGTTGCACTAATTAGGGAAGTCAGCCTCGGCATAGTTTTTGATAGAACAGATACATGTACCTTTGATACCAAGAAATAAGCCAGGTTTCTGCATAATAGCAGTTTCTAACTTGTTACCTACATTTTTCTCAGGTTATGCCAGAAAGATATTGACTGTGATTTATTCCTAGATCTGTGGGACTTTTTTTTACCCCTAAACTATAGAGCACTCTTAAACTGTGGAAAACAGGACATTGGAGATGAGCAAAATTTCCATTTTAAAAGTCTTGTTTAGACAACATCTTTGATCTAGTTCAGTAACTCTGATTTACTTTAAAACAGTTCAGTCAATTTGAGGTTGGACTATACTACATCACAGTGCCCACAACATGGCAGTTTCAGCCCTCTTCTTGGAGGCAGAACCAAACCGTTCTAGGGTTCAACTGCATTGCAGCAGTGTTTGGTCACATCTCTAGTACAGACTGCCATCTCAGGCAGTGGAGAAGAGTCCACAAAATGGACAAGTTATAATCTGCTTTGATCAGAAAGGTCCAAACCAGCCCCCACCTAAATCACCACTCACAATCAAACATATTTAATTGAGAACTGAAACACCCTGTCTCTCTCTGCGGGGCTGTAGCACAACCTCATAAGCTTATTGCAACAGAATGGTCACATGTTCACAGCCAGAATTATAGTGTTTTTAACACTCATGTTATCACATGTGATTCCTGCCCCAGTCCAAAGTGAAAACTAGTATTTAACTCCCGTCTTTACCCACCAATTATTAAATACAAATCCTTCTTTTCAGCAAGACCAAAGGAGTAAAGGCTCTTGGCAATGTATCATCTACAAAAATAGTTAGTCTTATAATTAGCAAGGAACGCAAAAACCTTTCATTTGACTAAGCTGTGCCCAGTACTGCAATACAGGAAGGTACAAACAGTATCTGTTTAAGTGTAAAAAATATATACAACTATATTTAACACTTAAATTACTTTAAACTTTTTTTAAGTTTGCATATTAGCAGTCCTATGTACATTCTGTTTTGAACAATACCTCTTTAATATCCTCCTCTTTAGTTAAACAAGTTTTATTTTCCTCCCAAAATACCCAATGCTATTTCAAAATTCTGGAGGGGTAAAGATTTGAGCTATATAGAAAATAGCAAATGTCTTACAATTGTAGTGTATGATAGCACATATTTTTCATAAAAACAACACATCATTCAAAAACTGAACCATTGTAAAAGTTCTCATAAGTCCAACAGGACTGTCTTTAAAAGGTTACTTTGGTTAACAGCAAATCATTCTTAAACAATTAAGGAAAAAATGTATATTCTTTTACCACCTCTACAGATGCATTTCCTTGGCATGTTGTAGCAATCCATATACCTTTACAGACAAGCACTTCAGTTGTTCAGTGCTCTTTATTTCTACTGTGATTTCAATAAAATAGTTTATATATCAGGTTGGATTGATTTATAATTAAATTAGTTCAATTTCCTAAAATCTCTGAATGAGAGAACTCTCTTCCTAAGCCTTCATAGAATCTCTGGTATCAGAGAAAGAATAGCAACACTATTACTTCTTCCTCACAAGGTTGATCTCACGCAGTATTTGCAACAGCATCACTAAGTTGTATAAAACCATTGTTTCTTTGCTTATCTTTCCTGGTCAGGAGAGTAACGCAACTTGTGCTGAGCTCTGCATACTCTGACAACCAGCCAGTCACACCAGTCTCTGAGCATTCAGACAACTGAAGTGCCACTGGACTTCACGGTAACACAATTCTTTCCTCTGAGTCACTATGCACATTCCAGGTCATGTGTGGCCTCTATCTCACTGAATTCTACTTATTTCCATGGGAATAAATGACTTCAGCTTTTGGCCAGGAAGAGGAACTTGATCTTTATCTTTTTTCCCTCCTTGCACTATGACACCCTCTGATCTGTCAAAAATCACAAAAAGGCAAAAATATAAGGTTCTCCAGGAAAAGAATACCGCATTATGCGTCAGTTAAGCTGAAAAGTAGAGAAGTCTGATCGATGAGCAAAGGCACTTGGTAAGAGCACTGTGGACAATAGTCAGTGAGTCAACAATTTCAGTCTTGTGATCCAACTGACCAGCAGCGAGGGTTCTGCAGAGGAGTGTTTTGTGGATGATGTAACCGATGACTTTTTAGCACCTTCCTCTTGAAAAGGAATTGTTGCACTGTTGTGGAGGTCTGTATTCATAAAACACCTGCTGCCTCGAATATAATCTGTTCCCTTCACTAGCTGCTTGTCAGACACTGGCCTGGAGAGGGGGTGCTGCGTGGAAGGGCTTTCTTCAATGATTGGGGGTATCCTTTCATTACTGAAGTACCTGCAGAGGACATCTTCACCTGTACAAACAGGAGGAGGAAAACCAATCATTGATGACTTCAAACCCCTCCATTAACACTTTCTATTTTTACAAAAAATATTCTGGTTACACTTCAAATTCCCTAGATTTTGGTTATTTTTCATAATCCACCTCGACATAAGCAGCTATCAATAGATTCATAGCTGCTTGCTTCTTTAATATTTTTTTTAAGTAACACGAATAACAAGAAAATAAATCCATACACAGAGAAGATACCATTTGACTAGTTAATTCCAGATTCACACACACCAAAAATGCTGGTGCAGACTAGCACTTCTGCAAATCATTATCATGGGTGAGACCTAGCAAACCATCTTGTAACATGTTATTCAAAATGCTGAAGAGACCAGAGTTGAGTCCATATTTTTCTCAATGTAACTCATAAGTAACTTAAAAGCTACAAATATTACTCTGGACCTGCCACCTGGTGATTGCTCTGTTAGACTTGTTACTTAGCTTGCTTCTAATATCCCTCCAGGTTTATACTGCTTATGGACTTCTATTTTTGCATAATAGAATTCAGCATCTATTTTATGCAGAATTACACATTAGCTTTCATAACTCATTTCAAGAATAAACTACTCATCCTTATTTCCCACTCTAACAGTACTCAAATACTCCTTCAGATGCAAAAGGGGATGGGAAGAGAAGGACAGTGTAGCAAGTAAAAAAAAGCCACCCAACCTAACACCCAATGTTATGAGCTTCTGTCTCTCCCATTCAGTGATGTCTGCAGAATATGCTATTTTCTAACAGGAGTCACAGTAAAAAGCAACTTCTAAAAGGCCCTACATTTTACATTTAGAGAACAAGCTTGCTTGTACAACAGCCTCCACAGTGAGGTAAAGAAACAAAAAGACTTATTAAAAAAGTAGTTTTACAATCAATATTAAATGCAGAAGAAAGGGAAAGAGATTTGTGTAAGAACAATACTTGTGTATAAAGAGACAAGTACAGATCTGCTCTAGTCATTCTAGCTTACTTTTAACGCTCACAAGAATTCCAAGACAGGAAAAAGTTTGAGTCCCAGCACTGAATAGCCTCACAACTTTCACAACTACCATCTGGCATTCCTGCTAAAACCAACAACTATCACTTTGGATCAGCTCAGCAATATGCAAACCATAGTCCTCCATTCCTAATTTAAACACTTTCATGCAGTTCACCCCAAGGAAATTTTGGAGAGGAAGGGAAGAGAAGGAGGGATGACACCTAAAACCTTGCCTTTTCTCCCTAATCCTCGTGGCCTAGAGAAGCGTTCCGCAGCTCCTATCCAACTTCCATCAGCAGGCATTGACAATGGACGAGGTTTTCCTAGAGGCAACAAAGAAGGTTATGAGGAATTACAAAAGGTTAAGGAAAAATCTTTAAATTGATACTTTTCACAATTAAACAAAGGGAGAGATACAGCATTAAGGAGTTCAAATTGCAGAAAAAAATATTTGAAGATACTTCCACTGGTGGTATCAATAATAAGAGATCAATGTGCTGAGATTGAACAGCTTTGATTGAACACACTTGCTCATTTACAGAAGTGAACATAATGTTATAACCAAAACACACATGAAAATGGCCATCTGTAGCAGCAGAGCCCAGCTGAATGACACTCATTACAGAAATAACAGCATTTAAGTGAAATTATTTCAGATGTAGAATTTCAATTACAATTTGCAGAGAAGGCCCACCCACCAAGTCTAATGAACAGTTTTCTAACACAAATCACTTCAAACTGACCTTATCATAACAGCACTTATCATAACAGTGATAATGAGAGAGGAATAAACTCACCATAGGACTGTGTTTTTTCCCTCATCTTGGCTGGTAGGATATTTACTTCCAGAGGATACCCGGGTAACTGATCTGAATCAGCAATAGTAAACCTTCGTCTTCGACTCTCCTGATCCAGGAAAGAATTGGGAGACTCGGCCCCCTTGGACCCAGGTAATGGTTGACTGTGTTTGTTGCCTCCTCCATACACAAAACTCCCCTTTTCATCTCTGAAAGGACATGTCACCTCAGTTAGTAACTTAAGAGTTTAACACTACAGACATGACTAGGTTTGAAACACACTTCTAGCACCCAGTCATGCTCATGACAACTGGCACTGTGCTGTAAACAAGCTGAAAAAAAAAAAACAAACAAGTCAGGTGATGGAAGACCTTATTATATTTACCAAGGAGAAGAGAAAGCTACCTGCCTTATGCCATATTCACCATTAACGAGCCAGGAATTTAACACACAGAGAAGTTTAGAAGTTCCACTCCTGCAAAAGATTTTGATAAATGAGATCTTTCTGACCTGAGGACATCAAAGCCCCTGATTTGCTGCCTGCTCAGTATGCAGCTGCGAATCTGGAGTGCTACACAAATTTATCCATCTGTGTGTCATGGCAACACCTCTGAGGGACTATGCTTTTCAGTCACTGTAGGAGTCCAATAACTGTCACTGAATATTTACCACTTTCTCTCCCTCCTTGAGAGTTCCAATAATAGATTCATAGTGTATATAAATATATATATACACATATATACATATGCATGTGTATATATATACCTACACACATACATACATATATACGCATATATGATTTTGATTAAATTCTGCAGGAACTCCCTTCCCAGAGCAATCTCTCATTCCCAAGGCCAGGAACAGTAATTTTTAGAACCTGTCCCTGCCAGTACTTTTGGAAGAGAAGCTACCCTCCAACTTAAGATTTGCCTGATTTTGTTGGTTTTTTTTCCTTTCCCTGTACATGCTACAATCCTATTGCTTGAAGCAACCATTAGCCCAGCCAGGCATCAAAGTACATAGCTGACTGCCTAAGCACATATATACCCCAGTATACACAGCAGCCTCCAGCCAGCACATACCACTTTTCCAGCCCTCCACTAATGGGAAGGAGCTATTTATAAAAATTCAGAGACCGCAAATTGGACTCAAATATTACACCACAACTGTATGTCTATGGAGAGCTCTCCTACACCACCACCATGTGGAGACTGTGCCATAGGGAGGGAAACCAAACACTGCTCTCTGCTTCTCAGCATAGACCAGAGAAGATCCACACCAGGAAGGGAAGGGAACAGGATGATGGTGAGGGGAGGAGATGGGGAAAGCAACCACACAAATGCACCACTGTTTCAAGAAAAAAAATCAAAACATGCAGAGGTCAAAATAAATAGCCAAACAGAAAGCAAAAGAATTGCCCTTTCTCCTCTTCCTGCCTGCCACAACTTCCCACATTTGCCTTCTTTAAAAGTCAAAGTTAAGCCCCCTTTCCACACATCATCCAGGATAAGTTTTACAGCTCTCACTATTATTTCCTTCCTTGTCAACAGAGATTCAGCTCTAAAGGCATCTGAAGCTCAATATAATTTTGTGCCTCTTTAGGAAAGATAAACAAATTGAGCACATGCATGTAACTCACCAATGTGCTTGAAATTTAACGAAAAAACTAAGACATTCATCTGCTAAATCTATATGCTTGTTATTATGCCAAAAGATTTGAGGCTTTGGGTTTTTTTAAAAGAACTGAACATGTGTAACCATAAAATCAGGGAGAGAGCATGTCAAGGTGCATCCAACTTCAGTAGAGACCCTACCTTGGAGAAACTCTCCTCCCAGTCCTGTCCCAAAGAGTGCAGTAATGGAACCTCTGTCTCTGTCACAGCCCTTACGTGACAGGAGGCAAGTGCCCTCCCATAAGTCCTGCAGCAAAAGGTCAGAGTTCCTGTGCTGGGCTATCTACACGTAACCTAAAGTGTTGGCGCAGGCCAGACAGCATGCCTGCCTTTCATGTCTTCCCTGAAAACTTTTTTTTCCATCCCCTTCCAAGATCAGCTGGCAGGGTTCTGGCATGAGTCAACATGGACTTGAGAACAAACAACAGTTAGCCTTACCATATGCACCACCCCCCGCCTGCTGGGTACACAGGTCTGCACTTTTATAGCTTACACCACAGCATAAAAAAAATAAAAGTTGATGTATTGACTCTCCCTTCCTTTCAGTGGGAACATTCCTGTTTTAAACAACTTGTAAGTTGTTTAATGTTATACGCGTCTTAACATGACATTCTTTTCTATCCTAACTCCCACAACAGTTACTTAACCTGCTAGAAAAAAAATTCAACAGTGAGAAAAGTTACAGACAAAATTTACTTCTTGCTGCATTGGATTTAAACAGAACCTGAGGTGACACCCGTGCATGTTTTGCGAACGACTCTGACCTATGTGGCACACAACAATCTTCTAGCAATAAAACCTATTACAATCCTGGTAGGGTATGCACGTAAGCATAAGTTTAAGCAATACGATTCATTCAGGCAACTAGAAGAAAGTCTGAGATGTACGGTTTCGTCAAGCTAATCTGCACAGAGTTGTAACAGCAAGCCAGCTCAGAAACAAGTATAATGAAGGAGTTTTTTGTTCAGTGGTGCATGTTGACTTGCATACCGAGGAGAATACGGAACAGCTGGTGGAGGGGGTATGTACAGATCCAAAATGGCTGGCTTCTCTTTCTTCAGTGAGGTATCCACGGTGCTTTCTGGTGTCTGAGTTGAAGTTGGTGGAGGACTGGTCTGAAATGTTAGACAGCTATCAGACATCTGAGCATTTATTTATCATTCGCAAAAAGACAATTTAATAATCAATAGTACCATTTTCATCCCCTAGTGAACTATTATCTCCATGCTGTATGAACACATTAAAAACTCTTAGAAGTTACATTTTCCTCCACCCTCAGTTTTGGATAGCTTTGCAGTCCCTCCTACAGAAGTCCTATCATGGGTAATCCACTGCTCAGGAATATTTTGCTCTTTCCAGTTCTATTTTTCCTGTAAATTCCAAAAAAAGCAACTGAGACAAAAACCCTTCTTCTATTTTTAAATGCATTAAAAGAACATAATTTGTTAAAAAAACAGATGATTGGCAAACTATACAAAGCCAGCCCACGCTACCTTTATTCCATACAGTCCAAACCCTGGGGCATAAACAGGAATATGGTAAAGTTCACCATAAATTGGATTAACAGATATAACTACAGTCAGGGAAGCAAAGAAAAAATAGATTTGGCATTGCTCATCTTTGTGGCTCACTTCTATATTTCTCAGTATCTTGCCAGGCTCCTGTCTCCAGGAGAGAAAAGGGTTCAAAGACCCTTTCACCTTTGTCAGGCAAGAGAACTGCACTCTCCCTTTTCTGTAAGGACATGTCCAGGCTTTCACTCTGTCCACTTAGTTAACAGCACCCCTGCACAAGCACCCGCCTTTTACCGGTCAGTGTGCAGAACCCCAGAACGGCCAACAGGCTTCTCCAATCACTCATTCCCCTAAGGAAACATTGCTTGGTATAGCCTATATGCGAGCCCACCTCAGCTCCTCACACTGGTAGTACATGTCAGGCATGATGCCACAAAAACAAGACACAGGCATTGGTGAAAGGAAGGATGAGAAAAGTAGTCAAGTACGCATCTTCTACCCAGTTTGAGAGAAATCTGCCTTCATCAAGACTTGCCATAGCCACTGGCATTTCATAGGTTGATAAATTACCCTCACAGCTGTAGGGAGACCTGTATCGCAACAGGGGTATGAATGGGAACTCTCCCTGATTTTATTCATTTCACGTAATCACTTTAAATTCAGTTCGGTTGTTTCCTTCTGTAAGCATTAAGCCTTAAGTTTCCTAATGCAACAAGCCATCCCTCAACATGGTTATTTAATAATTATTAACACACTTTCTTTGTATGCTCAGTAGCCAATTTGGGAATCGCCCAACAACCTAATCTTATTTAAACAAGTAGTTTAAATGACTTCTTGAAAAACACTCCCATCCTTCAGCAGACTAAAAAGAGGACGAATATATGGAATAATCTAAGTTATTTCAGCAAAAACATATTACTGTGCTAAATAGAGAAAGCCTTTATTGCTCCATGCTGATGAATTCCATACATATAATCAGTTTCAGCAGTTTCCCCTCAGATAAGTTCTCCCAGTGACATGTAGACTGATAAAAATGTTCAGCACACCTAGTCTGTTTGTGTACCAAGAGGGCATTACCTGTTTTTAAGGAAAAGAGAGGAAAAGAAAAAGGCAAGAACATTTTCCTTTAATCTAGGAACCAGAAAAGGACAGCGATTTCACCTAACCTTCCTTGATCTGTAGTTAAACTTGAGTACCTGGGAGCATTTCTGGGATTTCTCTTTTTCGATCTGCAACCAAGGCATTCTCATCCTGAGATCAGAGTGGAGCTGGCAGCCTCTCACCTGCACCAAGGGTGGTTTCCAGCGCAGGTTCTTTAATGGAGCAGGAGTAAAATGGAAAGAGCCAGTAGGACGTTTTTTAAGCAGCAGCCTAACTCCAGCAGGATTCTCTCTCAACTTTGCCACCAGATTTTTTAGTTGCCATCCAACCTGGAAGAGAATAAAGACATCTTTTATTTGGCATTTCTTTTCTGAAAGCAAACAAACAAGAAAAACCCAAACTGTTTTAATATGAACCTAGAAGAGATATAAGAGATCAAAAAGAGTCAGAATTAAGAAAAAAAATGGAAAGCTTCTTTTTTGCATGGTTCTTCATTTTTGTTTCCAAGAAAGTTCTTTACTTAAGCTGTAAACTAAACTGAGGTATCAAGCAATGCTCTTTATACCTCAGTTCTGGTCCTAGAAGGATGCATGATGTGCTCAAATTGACTAACACAGGGATTCACAGTGAACTACTTTTGCCATATTTCTTTCTCCCATTGAAAGGCATTGCTTACCTGTGCAAAGCAAAAATGCAATCGTTATATCCAAGTTCCCAGATGCAAATGATTTGACATTCATTTGCAATGATTGGGAGTTTTTTTAAGCTGGTTTTATCTGCATTTCAGCAGACTCTAAGAAAGCATTTTAAAACTGGTCTTAAATACAACATGAAATATTTTAATATGATGCATACAGCATTTAAACATGAAATATTGCATATTTACTTTATCAAAATATTCCAAAGAATAAAATCTGTCTGGAAAACAAAACATTAAAAAGCCTCAGATATTTCATAAGGAAAACACCAGAACCGCCTCCTGACCCCATCCCCTCAGCACCTTTGGGGAGCAAGCCTTGCAGAGCAAGGATATGGGAAGGTTCGTAACACTGTTAGTTACTAACCACAGTTTGCCGATTAACCTGGATCACTTCATCACCAGCATGAATCTTCTGAGAGCGATCAGCAGGGGACTACAAAGAGGAAAACAAGAGTCATGTGCTTCAGTGCTTTTCATCCCTCCCATAACAACCTCCACCATGCTAAGTCAAAGGTTGCAGCAGCAATGCTCTTCAGTATAGATAATTTTCACATCTGCTGATGACTTCAGAAATGTAAATTAATTCATCAAATTATTTAAGAGAGAAGGTATAGCCTACATCTGTTACAGGCCAAATGGTACTTAAGTCATGGGACAGTCTCTACTGTGCTTTTGCCTCCAGTTTGTACCTTAGTTTTAGACAGTAGTGGAAGAGGACTGAAGAGGGTTTCTGCCCTAACACAGCAACTATCCTAAACAGTTTTCAAATAAATGTATACTGATCTAAAAAAAAAAAATACATTAAGACTTTGAATGTACAGAACAAAGTCTTACCGTCCAATCCACAAGACAGATCCATTGCACTTTTCCTTTCTGTTTCCTAACGTAAATAAAAGTTTCCAACTTTAATGTCAAACTGCCTGCCTGCATCAAGGTCAACAGATAAAAATACATGTTTGCACACATCCAGTGTGCATAGACAAGTATTTTTCAAATACCTATCTAATAATAATACACCATAAAATACAAGTTTCCTGGAACAAAACCTAAGCTCTGAGGAACCATCAGCAAGGAAGAGATAAATGTGTCAATATTTACATTTATCAAGAGCTGGTGCAATGCACCAGCTATTGCTGCAGTTATTAAAAACAGTCTCACTGCTATAACACCAACTCTGACCAGCCTTGACAACACCCAAAGCACAAAGGCATACTACCTTGGTATGTACTGCACCCCCGTCACAGGACAAATCCTCCACCCATTCCCCCCACCCCATGAGTAACCACCTGCCAGCATTCCAGCTCTTCCTAGTGACTCCAGCACTAAGCACTGGGATTAAGGACTCATCACACCTTTAGAGCTCCAATAACTTTCTTATGAGAAAGAACTAAGAATAAGCAGTGCAATAAGGGAAGAAAACGTGTGGGAATTTATGGGAGGCTCCAGCTATCATGAGTAACCCCATTTCTTAATTGTCTTCTTGCTTCCTCTGAACGGAAATGCCTCTGTGGAAAGCTGCATTTATACGAGTCAACCAAGATCATGAAAAAATGATGGGCCAAAATCAAGTTTAGGAAAAAATAAAGCTCATTTCAGGCTGTCCTTTGGGTGACCAACAGCTCATCTGAGGGAGGGTGGGGGACCCTTGAACAGAGAACTCTTACAAGTGGCAGGTCACAGCACAGACACTTGGATCACATGTGAAAAGAGAGGAAAGAGCAAAGTTCAGATCTAGGTCAATGTGACACAGGAAGTCACACGTAAGATGGCACAACTCAGGAATACTCTTGGCTGACTGGTAACAAACAAACTTCCCCAGTCCTTCCACTCTTCAGTACTGTCAGTTTAGGGATGCAATTCCACTGCATTCCCATACACCAGCTTCTGGGAATAGCTACTGAGATACCAAACCTATGAAGAAAACTGAGCTAAGACCCAGCCTGGGTCATCTAAACAATACCATGCCACCATAAAGACATCAGTTGTTTGCTTGCAGATCTCAGTCACTTCAAGTTCTGTTGCTCCAAAGGAAGAACCAGTGTTGATAAAAAAAGCAGACATTTAAGTCAAAACTCAAAGCTACAGAAGAAATACAGCCCCCAAAATAAGATCCACATGAAGAGGCAGCTTGTCAGCAGTCAACATGACATTCTTTCACATTTATCAGATGTTGAAATTGCTGTCAAAGTGGGCCTGGTCTTTGTGGCAGATTCTATACAGAGTTATGCCATGACAGTAGCATAAAAGCTATAAAAGCTTTCACTCTGCACTCTGAACTGCAAGCACAGATTTCCATGCTCTCCTCCTGGTCCCTAGACTTGGCAGGGGTAACAACTAGAAGCACTGGTTTTTTCCTATTCACAAAAAAAAAACATTGCTGCAAAAGCCAAGTTTCTCCGCTCTTCTTTCTTTCAGTCACTGCTCCTGTACAGCAGCATGTTTGACTGATGCTGTGGGTCACAGCATCACTTGCCAGCCTCAGCTTCTGGCTAGAGGTCCACTCCTTCCATGATTACCCAGAAGCCTTCAATGAAGTCTCCGCTACAAAGGACTCACAGTGTACAAATAGAAGAAGGAAAAACTAGTTGCCTACCCTACCAACTATTTCCTTCCAGTTGACCACTCTTAAAAGTCTTACTTGTTCATAGTCTTTCTACTCTGCAAGGTAATGTTGTGCCGGGACAGCTCATTAATTTCATTACTCATTACTGAATTTAGCACACTACCACCTAAATGTTCCCATTAGGGGAGATTGCCTTTGCCAGCAGAGAGCAAACACATCCAAGACTGTTAAGCAAGATACCATAAGGGCTCAGAACAGCAGATACAATATCTTATTAAAGTAATTATTTTAATGCCAAGCATTTGAACTAACTCATGTAACTTGCAGAAACTGGTTTAATTTGACTAACACTGAAACATGAAGACACAAAATATTTACAAATTATGGATAAACAAACAATACATCACACAGTATTACAAGTATTAATACCATGCAAGTCATATGTAAAACAACAAAAACTAGTAAGTCAAACTAACTCAGCAAAGCTACTGTCCAGGTAGCCTGAGGTAATCTATATTTACTCCACTTACGTTTTCTGTAGTTCCAGTAATTACATGCAATCCATCATAAGTTGACTTTATGTACATTCCCTAAATATAAAGAAAAAATGAAAAACAAGTTTAAAGGCAACACAAACCACATAACTTATCTGATTAAACAACTCTTGGCAACAGACTCAAAACATTATTAAAACCAGCTAACAATTCATACATTTTCCCTAGATAAGTGTGTGGTCTAATTTTACATTAAACTTCTTCACAGATCACTTTTACTATAATTAATTATAATATTTATTATAAATTAAAACACCAAATATATGGAATGTGACTTAGAAACATTGTTTGGTTGGTAATACCAAACACTGCTCGTTTTGCTGCCTTGTCAGTCTTTGACCTCAAAAAAAACCTTTATTTCCTTACTACCCAGTCTGCACTAGAGAATTACAGGTTTTACTAGGTAGCCACTAGTTCTCCCCATACAAACCTCACTTACACAGGTGGGTTACAAATATTGCAGACATGTTCTTTTACAGCTTCTCTTGGCAAGTCAATACACAGATTACCCCATAACCACAATGCCGACATAAGCAATAAAAGCTCCAGCAGAGTGTCTGTGGCTCTGTATGTTAACACTGAGTGTGAATACAAGGACAAACTCAGATGAAGTGGGTGTTGACCATAAGAACACCAAATTAAAAGCCACAAGCCGGCTATTAACTAATAATTACATAGATTTCCCCACAAGAAGTGACCAGTACATTGGTTTCATCATTTATGAACAAATACATATCTACTTTTCCTATCTACATCTGTTGTTAGAAGCACTCACACTGAGCAGTATAGAACTGGATGTTATTCTGGAGCTGAAGCAGCTTAGCTTAAAAGTACAAGGAAAAATAGAAGATTTTTTTGATCCTTCCTATCCAGCCAATTCTTTCCCTGTTTGCCTGTCAGTTACCAATTGTGTGCACCTACCTCTTCATTTCTTACTTAGTCCAAGCTAGACTGACTTCGCTTTGTTGTAGCTTGCACATTAACAGAGGTTCCCCATAATTTCAAGAATGCATGACTAATTCAGTCAAATCCATTGGTCTAGGTAAAACTATATAGCATAGTAAGACCGTGCAGCTTTCTCTGTAAGTGTTCATCTCTTCTGCCTTCAGGGCCAGGGGGTGAATACAAATGCACTTCAGAATTTAAATTCCCTCCAACTCATTCTAACACATCTGTTTGCTAGATAGAACAGCCACTAAGATTTCAAACTAAGTTTCTCATAACCAGCACTCAGCTAAGCAGAATCCACTGAATGAACAAGAGTCAGTCACTGAACATTTAAAAAGTTCTCATATTCCTGCTAAAGGTAAACCACAAAAACTCTCATTTTCTTCTCAGTCTTGCTACAAAAACAAATAAAACCACATCTTTCAAAACACAAACATCATTTCTCATTACTTTCTCCCTCTCCCAGCCCTATGAGAAAAATAACTACAAAAGGTAACCTGCAAAAATAAAACTACTAATTTCACAAGTCTTTGTAAATTCTCCAATATCCTCATTAAGACAAAAATCTTCAACAATTTACCATTAAAAATTATATTTGGGATCAAACCTATTAACATGCATACCTGTCTCTGGCAGCCACTCCAGCACACCACCTGACCATTAACCTTTAGAGTTCCTCTCCATGCCTTTTTCTTTTCTCCATAGGTTACTATTGGTCTTGAAATAACTTACTATAGATAAACACTTGCAGTGGCTCACAAGACTACCTATAAAACACTGGGGACATCAGGAGACTCCAGTTCTTACCAGGCCTTCCCCAGGTTTAATGTTGGTTAAGTGAACCTCCTCCAAACAGGCACACTGGTTCATCAGTGGATCTGTAGTTGATCGAATGGCTTTATCACAAATGCCATTTAAAGTCTTGGCCTACAATGAGAACACACAAAAAACAGTTAGGAAAATTCTCCCCTGGCTTCTTCCTCTTCCAGTTCTCAAAAGATGTAAAGGAAATGAGTTTTAAAACCACTGAAATAGCAGATTCATTTGTACAAATCTATTCTACAGTATGTTTATATTCCTACTGTAACATAGTAAAAACATTGTTTCCATTAGTGCCCCATCACCATCGCTAGCAGATGCTATCACATCCTCTGTCTAAAACAATAAACACCGAAAATATAGCAAAAAATTGCGTAGGGGCTTATTCATTTTAACCAAAATACAACCCATTAAAATATTGAAACATTTTGATGATTCTTTGTGGGAACAACTGACAGTTTTTCATGTTGTTCTTTATTTCTGCTATGAGAATAAAATTGGCCATGTGCTACAAAAAGTGATGTGCTGGCCACTGACTTAACTGCACAAAGCTTTACAGTATAAGGTAGGACACCTAGAACTTAAGTGTTTCAGCAGTACTTCTTTCCACTGTGCCTCTGAACTGACCTCTTCTGGAATGCTTATGCAGGCAAGGTTCACATTTCCTTTTGACTGAAACATAACTGATCCTAAGCCAACATTATAACTAAAGGCTAATTCTGACCTTGGCATGTGTGTCAGTATAGTTAGAGGCAGAATGGCTTTGCCTTGTAGAACATTTAACTATTAGAAGGGCTAATTAAACATGAGGGGGGAAAAAAGGAAAAAAAAAAGTCAAAAGTGCCCTCTCTACACTCACAAATTTCATTACTTCCCACAGTGTGTTTTCCATCTTGACATTAACTGAAGGAATGCTGAAACTCAAAGTGAGTTGCAAAAGCTAAAAGGGGAAGGGTGAGAGGATTAGTACAGTACAGTAGTCAGTTATAAACAGTTTGGGAACCAGCAAGTCACCTTTCACAAGGTGTTTGAATCCTCCAGTCAAAGTAGACATATGTAATTACAGGATGGGGGGAGCTGTGTCATAGGAAGACAGCGGTTTTGATTACAATGGTCCCTGGAAACAATAGTTCCAATGTTTTCTGTTTTGTTTTACGTCAGATTTATAGAGCAGCAATAAAATAAATCAAAACAATGTTTAAGTGTGAATGCAAGGAACTGCTCAAACAAGGGAATTCCAAACAACAATACCTACTTCCAGAGTGGATGTGCACAAATGGAAAAAGAAAGATACAGAAAACTCCCTTTTACATGGTCTCAGTATTTATGGACAAAATTATTTTTAGTTATTTTCCTGCTAAATTCCTAAGCATCTATGAGCTACCGGAAGGCCTTATCAAAGAGCACAGCCTGGTTCATGTCAAAAGCAGGAAGCGATGATTAACTGTTACAAAATATAAAAAGCATTCCATTACACTCCACATTTGGTCACAAGGCTGCTTCAAACAACCCTGAAAACTCAAGCTCAAGTACAAACAGAAACAGAACTTCAGCTCTGTGGCAGGGCAGTTCTTCGACATGAAGAAGTGTAATAAGGCATAGTGTCTGCTTATTAAGGTACTAACTGCACTTCACAGGCATAATTGGTTTATTTAGCCTATGAACATTCTACAGTACTACTCCTCCCTTGAAAATTTGAGGTCAAAATCCTCTTGGAAAAATAGCTGTGGAATGAAATGTGAAGGAATACTTGACTCCATGCTATTACACACACTACCCATCTGTTCAAATTTCATTGATTTCCTCTACAGTGAAGAATATTCACAAAATAACCCATAGTAATGTTTACTTGCAAGATATGCTTGTACATTTGGGACTGAAAAGCTGTTGTCAGTACAGTCAGCATAGGAGCAACTGAAATAAATGTGAATGCAAACAGCTGAGTTTCAACAGAAACGTAAACTTACCACAGTCTGGACTTTATCTTCCATGTCAGCCACAGTGCAATCCTAAAAATAAAACAAGAACCAAAGCCCTTCATTAACCAATAAACATGTAAACAAATCATCTCTGAAAATGCTGCAAAACTGCCATTTTTACCTTGAATAGAAATAGTTATTCATGCTGCAGGGATTAATCAGATTAGTTTCACCCAGTAGGGCTCAAATAGTTGTTAAGCAACTATTTTCTGGCCCCGGTAGAAAGCAATAATAAACCTTGAAAACTAAGAGAATGTGGGATTCAATTACAGCAGCTGACTTTTCCAGAGAAGCAGAACCCTGCAAAATAAAGTATTCTCAGAAGGCCAGGCAGATGAGTTTGCCTTACACTGACTGGTAAGGCACTCCTCCGTCCGAGGCATCAAAATGTATATAAAACATATTGTTGAAAACAGAATGGAAAGTGATTTTTTTAAAATATGCAATTGATTACATTCCTGAAGAGCAGAGGACTGCACACAAAGCATTGTTTACACAGCCCAGATACAAAAGTCTTTGAACTGAAACAAGTTCATGTAAGAAACCACAGAAGTCATCACTGTTTTCTGCAAGAAGAGTTGAACTGGAGAATAATATTGTGCTCAGATTAAAAAGTTAATACAGCAGATAAATAACAAAACAAGATTTATAGTATCTATAAGGAGAAAACCCCCAAACTCCAAGCATTTTAACAAGGTTAAATTTCAGGATATTTGCCTTTGACATTTGTATTGGATTTGCATGGCAAGATTTTGGTAACAGGGATGCAACAGGTGTGGCTTCTGAAAGAAGCTACTAGAAGCTTCCCCTGTGAAGCTTCCCCATGAAGCCAGTGCCAACAACCTCCAAGATGGACCTGTCACTAGCCAAGGCTGAGCCTGTCAGCGATAGTGGCAGCACCTCTGGCATAACAGATTTAAGAAGTGGGGAAAAAAAGCCCTGTGTAATTGCAGCCAGAGAGAGGGGTGAGAATATGTGAGAGAAACAACTCTCCAAATACCAAGGTCAGTGAAGGAGGAGGGCCAGGAGGTGTTCCAGGCATCAGTGCAGAGATTCCCCGGCAGCCCATAGTGAGGCAGAGTGTCCCCCTGCAGCCCATGGAGGTCTGCAGTGGAGCAGAGATCCACCTGCAGCCTGTGGAAAACTCCACACTGGAGCAGGTGGATGCCCAAAGGAGGCTGTGACACCATGGGAAGCCCATGCTGGAGCAGGTTTGCTGGCACAACTTGTGTCCCCATGGGGGACCCATCCTGAAGCAGTTTGTTCCTGAAGGACTGCACCATGTGGGAGGGACCCAGGTTGGTGCAGTTTATGAACAAGCGCAGCCTGTGGGAAGGAGTCATGTTGGAGAAGTTCGTGGAGGACTGTCTCCTGCCTTTCTCGGCTAAATACATCCGCATGAGTCAACGGGAAATGTCACCTATCCTGCAGCTCAGTTTCTCAATATTGCAAAGTCCTACTGCTCCTACTCATTCAACCTTAAAGTTTGCCACAGAACTTTAGGTGGAGTAAGCTCTGGTCCTTGAGTCTTTATAGCTACCATTAGAGTCAACTAGAATCTTATTGCATTCCTGCCTTGCTTCATTATTCACCCACTTTTATACATCATTTATGATTATGCAGAGCACTATTGGTTCCATGAGAGACACCCTGGTCTCTTTTCCACTATTAGAGCTGACCATTTGTTCCTATAGTTTATACTCCAATAAAAAAATACTTTTGAAGTCTAAAAGCCCTCCTAAAATTTTTTCGATTGTGTCTCTCTTTTTCACATCAGTGGACTCCTTGAGACCATTCTAACACATCTGCAGTGTCCCAGTACAAAATAGTGTTGGTTCTTCCCCCATTAATGGTTTTTCTTGTCTGTACCAATCCCATTCTTTATTATAGCTCCTATCGAATTGGCAGAGAAGTAGTCTGATGCCTTTTAAAAGGCTAGGGTGTAGTATTCACCAACTTCCATTCCTCTGCTATCAAAGGCTGACTTAACCGAAAGATTAGACACCATTTTTAGCAGTTTTATTAATATATTCAGCAATCTCATATTTCAGTTCCTGTAGCACTTTTGGGTGAACACCATCTCCTGCTAGAAACACTTACTGTTCTACTCCACAATCTGCAAATCGGTAGCTGTAAATCACTGATTTTGTGCATTTGAACACACAGCACCCAAGCAAGAAGGGCATCAAGCAGCAGGACAAACCTGTGCACCTTAGAATTTACAGTACCCAGACACTATCCTTTGACAATGATAAAACTGACATAATTGGGTGTCATCATAGCTTGACAACTCATAGGATGTTTCTGTCCTTTGACATCATCCCTTCAACATGGGGAGAGAATCACACATGTCACAGGACATGGTCCTTCAGAGTTTGAACAATATATGGCCACGGAGTAATGGTTATGAGCAAGTTTGGCAGTAACTGAAGTGTGCACACAGTGCTTCAGGGCCAAAGCAGTGGTATGCTCTCAGAACAGTTTTGAAGACAGGCAGTATTATTCAGAGAGCAAAAAAATGTCATTTGCCAAGATGCAACATGTTGCTGCATGTCCTTTCAGCTATTATCTGTACAAGTACTCCTCACACAGCTGATAAATTAAAGTTTTGAAAAATACCGCAGTGTTGGAGTAGTGGCAGAAGCAGCCTGGCTAGTGCAATTTGTATTGTAAAGGTGGCAACTCTTTCCATTACATGCAGCATTTCCCATCTGATGGCTAAACCACTCTGTTATGGGACCAGACCTATGAAGCCTGCAAGCACAGATGTAAAAATCAATGGAGCCATATTTTTGTTTAGAGTTAGCACTGATAACTGTTTATGAACATGTTTTTTGGAATGTGAAGATCTTCAAATGCAGATCGACTATTTCAAAAACTAACCCTCTTTCTCATAAAGCTCAAGGAAATATAAGTAGCCTTTAAACTGCAGTCACTTCAGATGTAGCCAGCAATGAAATTGGGGTAGGAACAACAAAAAACTCCCACCACTCAGAAAAACAAACAACTGAAACTGACCTTCATGGACCTTCGAAGTTTAAAGTAAGCTCTCATTCCCAGATCTGCCTTTCATTAGCACTCAGCACACAGCAAGCACATTACTTCCCCAAACACCCCCTTTCCTTCCCTTTTGGAAAGCAAAGAGGAAAAGAAATAAGCTGACCTTCTGAACAGTAGTAGTGAGATCCAAGCAGAGCTGAATGATTCTGTTCTTCATTGATGAAAAGTCAGCGATACCTGTAAATGGGGTTCTGCAACAAGAGAAAATTCCCCTTAGATCAAAGGGACCAGCCTTTTCCAACCCTACACTATCAGTGACGAAGAGCATATGAGAGTACAACCTGAAACTCTGACATTCACATGGGTATGAGGATACAGTTTTACAACATAAGTATTCCTGACTGCACCAAAACTGGAAAATGTCTATCCCTGTGGTAAGCAAGTTCAGAGAACAGAACCAGAAGAAATGGTCAGTTTTCCAAACTACAGTTCTCTCTACTTGCAAGCTCAAGTCATGCTGTGTTGTAAAAATCACACACTTGGCTTTGCCAGTGAGTAGACCTCTAATTTTCTGACTGGACAAAGAAAAAAAAATTCTCTAAAAGAAGAAAAATGGATTTTCACATTTTACAGACAGAGATACAGTGAGACTTAAGAAGAATCATTATAGGTAGGGCAGCTTTACAGCCTGTAGAGTACTACCTCAGATCCTCTAGGCAGCTGCAAAAGCTAGAAGAGGGGTTGAGAACTAACAACAGTGGGTTTGGAAATGGACAAGCCAGCAATTTTCCTGATGGTGATTTAGAAAAAATCTAGGGTGAGCTGCCAGCAACATGGTGAAAGAAGAGGACCAGGTGAAAGGTACAAGCTGTTAACGTCACCGCCTGGACACAGACCAATTCCTTGCTTGAGAGTAGGGATACTAAAGGATAAAAGTGCTTCTTGCTGCCAGCCCCCGTGCAGTTCTCCTCCTTCTCAGGAAAGCTAGCAAGGGGTTTGAGAATTTATGTTCATCTGTTATCATGGACTGCATCCCTGCCAGCACTTGACCTGCTATAGCTGTCACAAAACAACTCTGGCTCTTTCCAGACAAAAAAAGAATTAAATAAGTCAAAAAAAAGAAGAAAAAAACCCCAGAAAACAAAACAGGCATAAGGAGAATCTCTCCCACTGCTCAGTTTTCAAATAACATAGCTAAGGCCATGATTTTAGCAGAACATTAAAAATTCTTTTAGATAGGGACTTGCCAATGGCAAGTAATTTATAAGGTGGAAGGGGAAAAGAGAAGAAGTCACATGCATGAGAAATGACCTAAAAGGGAAGACTCCTACTTTTATAAATACCAGTTTGTGTACAATATAATAGTTTTGCTGGTTTCAGCAAGAGTGGAAGTGCAAGAGTAGATTACCCCAGATTAAATTTGTTCGCTAGAGGCCTTCTGGCAACATGAAAAAAGGAGTGACTGAGATCGAGATCTTTACACCCAGGCATCTAGGAACTGCCCTACAAGGAGAAACAATTCATTAGAGTAGCAAATTAAAACATAATGATTTTATTCTTACCTGTCCAACCATGCAAGCAAGGCTTTAGCAGAACCAATAAGCTCTACCACAGAAGTAAGGAATTCATTGGGGGGCTTGCGAGAGGTATTTCCGTCATAATTTGAACTTTTCCTACGGCTGCTTATGTAATTTTGCAGGTTGTTGGATGACGCTCGCAGCTTGAGAACCAGATTCTTCATATTGTCTGTTTCAAGGCCATAGTTCTGCAAGCAGTATTATTAAGCACGATAAATAACCTCATTGAGTTCTCCTGTTTATTTATACCATAAGTTACAAGCTCATATGGGATGAAAAGTCTGAAGATTCACACAGTTTTCTTCTGTTTTTTTGGCAAAAGTACCTTCTAAGATTTTTCTACACTATAGCCACTAAAGAATATTTTTGCCAATACCACCCCCAGTTTCTGACATTGAGATTTGAGGACACAATCAGAATGAAGTCCCACTGTCCTAACACATGTCATTTACTTCTTAATAACAGGATTGTGTTGTTTTTATTTTTGTTAAAGGAAAGCCAACACTGTTTTTTTCTTAAAATGTTTTCTATACTGTGGTACATAAACACTGAAGTAACATTTCATTCACAACTAAAGATAAGTTAAATCTGGTAGGAGATAAAAACATCAACAGGAAGCAAATGTAATTTTGCAATCAAAATCTTAAGTAAATATTTGGATCACAAGTTTTCAGTAACTGTGCTCTTTTACTACAACAGTGCAATTATTTGCAAGTTTGAGGACTGCATTAAGACTATACATACTAATTAAAACCATTTTTAGACATTTTTCATTTAATAGCATCTTTACAAAAATTTACAAAACCTAAAAAATTCTGTAAGTCTTGCCTATAACTTCAACCTTATAAATCCAAATACAACCAAGCCACATTCCATAGGACTAAACCCCAATTGTTTTAAGTAATGCATTGATCATCTCATTCCAAACATGTCAGAAATGCTTCTCTCTTCTGAAGGCAACTCAGTTTTGTAATCAAGAATGTCTTCTTTTCACTGTTAGTGTGCAAATGTATGAATTATGTAGCAATATGTAATTATCTTTGCTTCTGAGTTATTCCACCTTGTAAAACTTCTGTGTAAGTCCCAGGCAAGGCTTAGCTCTTTTAGAATGAAAATTCTTTCTTTTCTTGAGAAAAGGCAGGAGAAAAAAACTAAACCAACCAACCAACCAACCAACCAACAACAACACAACAGCAAAAAGACACCCCTACCAGAACGAAATAAACACCCAAAAATACAAAAAAAGTCCTGCCTTTCTCTGTTCTTTTGCTGCTGCGGATTCTTGCAACCAACCTCTAAGTTCCATAGTTTAGTCAGCTGTACTATCTACTCCTTTTCCCTTCCCACTCAAAAACATAAAGCAACTAAAGAAAATTTTGATTCCATTCTACACCTAGTTTCCAGGGGTTCCCAATATGCAGGCTGAAGGGGAGCTCTGGAGGTTTCAGATCAACCTCCTGCTCACAGCAGGCTCAGCTGAGAGTTCAGAGCAGCTCGTTCAGGATTTCATCCTGTCAGGTCTTGAAAACCTCCAAGGACAAAGACTGTACAACCTTTCTGGGCAATTTGATTGACCGTCTGACTGTCCTGAGAGTAAGCAAATGTTCCCTTATATCCAGCTTGAACCTCATTTCAACTTCTGCCCAAAGTCTCTCATCTTCCTGCCATGCAAGCCCAGATCTGTCATCCTGCCAACTGTGTTTCACACCATAGGGATCTGCTGTTGGACCTCCCTGGAACTGTCTCCTCTCCAGGCTGAAGAAGTCCCAGTCCCTCAGTCTCTCCTCATGGGCAAGTACTCCAGCCCTGACCAACCTGATAGCCCTCCACTGAGCTTGCTCTGGTTTCTCTATATCTTTCCTGTACTTAGGGCAAGGGGCATATTCAGACTAATGAATGACTAGTACAGGGTGATAATCACTTCCCTCCCTCTCCAGTTAATGCAGACCAGGATGCTGCTAATGCACACTGCTGGCTTGAGGCTCCATTCCCTCCACAGTCAAGCATCCGTAAAAGAGTCTGGAATATTTTAGATTAAGTAATTTACAAATGATGAGACTGAATCTTTGACCCAAAGAAACCCATCAGTGTATGGAGAGGTTTCAGCTACATGGCTACCTTTAAAATGCCTGCTATGGATAAGATTCTAGTGGGTGTAAGTTACACAAGTGCCTCCCTCCTCCACCTCAGGGCTCTTGGCAAGGAAGTACCCTAAAGTGCAGCCAGGAGTAGGGGTTGAAAGGATATGTCCAATTAAAAAAAATACCACTGTTGCAACAGCAAAGGATATCCTTAAATTTTCCAGGATCACAGAAAGGGAAAGATCTGTATTACTAAACAACTTTAAAGTACTTGCACACTGTCATGTGTGAACTTATCACCTTTTAATTTTAACAACAACAGCAAAAGAAGAAAACACCACAAGAGCATCATTCTGATGCATTTCTTGTAGTCAGTTTTCTCCTCCTCACAGAACATCACATATTAGTCTATCGTTGAAGAAATACTTTTTCACAAACAGGCCTGGATGTGGGGCAAGTTCCTATGACCACAAGAAAGTAGTCACACATCAGAAAATCCCCTTTTAAATTAGAGATTTGGAGGACACTGATCCCCTCCTTCCTTAAAGGGACAGAAAACACAAAATACCTTTTCTGTGCAGAGGTATAACCACCTAATAACTCTGGTCAGAACTTGAGTCTTCATATAATTATCTCCAGGTCTTTCTGTCATTCAGATGCAGAAATTGTGCCAATCATCTGCAGGTATTTGAGATTAGATACAGCACCATTTAAGAAGACACGTGTTGATATACCAGGTAAGATTTTGGTTTTGGCCCTAAAACATTCACATACTCCTTATCACACCTCTTATTCAAATTCCTTATTTACACAGCATTTGAGTCTGGTGTGACTTTTCCAGATGAGGTAGTTCTTAAATAAATCTGTCTACCTCAGTTTTGAGGTAGACTTCATCAACACAAGTGTTGCCTCTAGAGATGCAGGGGCTGCAGCTCATAATTGCAACTGGTCTACCCAACTATCAAGAGCACATCACAGCCAAGCTCTAACAGTCACCTCTCTAAGCTCTCCTACAACTTCCCCCAAAGAGTCTACAGAGTGCACCAGAGATATGTAAAACAGCAGCTTGCGCTCTAGGAAAGGTCCTGACTAAGCACTATTCCTATCCAGCACAATGGGGAGCATGCAGCTCTTCAGTATCAGGAAACCAAATTATCCAACTATTGATCAGCCCTGATGGATGAACTCCCCCAGAACAATGTATCATCACAACCCAAGCCACCTCTGCTCCAGGGGCAAGACAGTCTCCTCACTTGTCTGTTCTAACAGACAGAAAGCATTCTGCCTCTTCATCATATAGCAATGCTTCTATCCAAGATGACAATGTCTTGAACACCTCACACATCACCAACTATTTCTGTTCTTTTTTTGCTCCTTCACTTGCAGTGTCCAGTCTGTTGGGAGGGCTGGTCTGGGGATCTAAATAATTCAAAGGAATCTAATCCCTTTTTACTTTTTTACTGGCTTAGCTTCCTGAAGTAGCTCACTTCAGGGTCAGGTGAGTGCAAGCACAGATCACTAATCAGAGGACAGGAGGTGGTGGAGGCAGCAGGTGATTTGGATTAATTTAACTTTTCGTGGAACTGTAGCCCCGACTCAGGACAGATAGGAATGTTGATATCGTGGCAGCACACCAAACAGCCTTCACAGTGACACACAGTCAAAGCGCAAAGCTTAGCAGGCTTTTCTTGAAATATTTCTACAGGACTGAGGCTACAATAGTTAACAAATTATTATTTAAGCAACCAAAAGGTTTCAGATGTTGCTCACAAACCAAAGAAACAGGTTACATTTTCCTATCACTCCTGATTTAAAACATCAAAGTTGCTTTAATCAAAACCCAGGCTGAAGCCAGCAGTCAAGAGCACCCAATGTCAAACATTCCCAGGTTATTACTCATTAACCTGGGGAGCCACATGCAGGGCTGGAGCAAGAGGCAGCACCCACACGTGCACCAGAGAGCACATGCACAGAAGAGCATGCTCTTTCTACGTTCCACCACATTTAATGAGAAAAAGTAATCTGATCAAATAATTGCTCAAGGTCAGGCAGCCAGCATAAAGTAAATAAAAAATGTAGCTAACTGAAGTCAAAAGAGCACAGCAGTTGTGTCAGAGCTGATTTGGGCTGATATAGAGTCCTGCCACTGCCCAGGGACAGCATCTCCTGCCCTTTTACAGCCATGTTCATATCCCACAATGTGATGAGCTGGATCTGCTGGTTGATCCAACTGAAAGCCTGTTCTGGGAAAAAGATGAATAAAAGCAGACTGAATGCCTGCTCAGAAGCTGATCCAAGTCACTTCGTGCCTATATAAACACTAGAGTTAATGCAAGGTAATGTCACAGTCACTCATTCTTGCTCTTGTCCTTTTAACAACAATGCATCCTAAAGAATCCTTTGGAGTAACGAATTTCCTAATAAACAGCACTCAATTTGAAACCTCTAGAAAATTGAAATCTCATGAGGCAGTGCACAGATATCCTTTAACAAGGATAAGTCATCACGTATGCGTGTTTTATGTTGTGATGTTATATTTTGTTACACTGCAATATGCTGGCAGAACATTACTATGAGTGAAATTATCAAAGGCACAACTATGTTCTTTTTGGTTTATGAGGTTTTTAGTGGGTTTTTTTAATTGTATAAAACTAGTATCTCTTAATTCTAACCTCAAGAAAAATCCATTGCTTTTTTGCTTTGAAACTCTCGCATTGCACAGTGTAGGTAAAGATTCAAAAACCAAATCCAAAGAACACATTAAAAGTGAAAATATTTGCATAGTTTCCTGTTAACAAATATAAAATAATGCAAGCATTAAGCCCCAAAAAGTTTGTTTTCTGGATTTCCCTCCTTGCTTTTGTGGTTTCAAAAGCATAGTTATGTATGTTTGCTCCCCCCTTCCCCAAATACTTTGGAGTCAACTCAGAAATGTCTTTCTTCCATCCCTTGACCCCTCCAAGCAAATACTGTTGACAAAAAGACAGAGGCACTCAAGTTGATGGGTTTTTTCTCCCTCTGGGAAATTCGGATCCTTTGATACATCCTCTAAATTCCTCAAATAAGTCTTCAATACCTGTTTAGAAAACTCTGTCAAACCAGCTTGAGAGCAACAGAAATGTGTGCTCAGAGGAAACCTTCACTTTTTATCCCAGTCCACACTCTCCTGTCACCTCTTCAGCATGTTGTGCATATGGCCACTGCTATGAGGAGATGAGGGAACGCTGTTTCATCACCAAAGCAGCAGAGAAAGATGAATTAATATCTCTTTCACACCATAACTTCCAGGCACATGTTCAGCTTAGCACTGGCAAATAATATTCAAACCCTGAAAAAACTAAATAAAAAAACAGGTGTATTTGGTGTCCTTTCTCAAGGAAAGGACTACTTTCACACTGTATTTTTGTGACTGATCTACTGAGGCTGAAACAGAGGTCTGTAAGGTGAATGCTTGAAAAAAATTCAACAGGAGAAAGATATTCCACATAAGCTACCTAACTGCCTTTAGAGCCACACGTGTTCTTGTGGTGTGAGGGAACCAAAGCACTGATCTGAAGGAAACTCATTTGGAAAACTGCCAAGGCAAAACTAGATAAAAAGAGAAATTCTTTTTGAGAACGCCAGGTCTGGGGAACTACCAACCCCCCCCCAGCCCTTCTCTGCCAAGAACAACAACTTTGAAAGTGTGACCTCAAACTGGCTCAGCCAATGTCACGTTTCCACAGTGTGAGCTAATACCACAGTGGGGGTGCTGGGGGCCAAAAAAGAAAAAGAAAAAAAGACAAAATCCGAACATAGTTCCTTTACTTTCAAGACCCCAAAAGTCAGGGAAATATCACGATATGTACTCACACATAAGCTAAATGACACACATTCCCACTTTCAAAGAACTAACACAGGTGGGATCCAGAAACTTTTATTCGCAAACAAAACCGAGAGAACAAAATAAAAAACTGGCTGTCACTAGAATTTAGCATCCCCTTGGAAAGAAAATCAACAGTGATTTTATACAATTCCAAAAACTCAAGGGAAGGGGCATCAATAAGATGGCAAAGGGCATACCTAAAACATGGGAATTCTTTCTCCACCTCTGAAAAAGGGAACAAGGATATTTCAGCTGTAATATGCAATAGCTGTCTAATGCATTAACTTGAGTTGCATTTCACAAAGGATTTCCAGAAATGGGTCTGAGGTCAAAACTTTTGTCTACAAAGGAAATTAGAAGGAAATTGTAGGAGATAAAACACAGCTTTAAATTCTGGCAGTTGTCCTGCTTTGTTCACTTTATTCTAATATTTTTAAAAGAAAAAAATGCCTTCAGGGACTGCCACATAGATTACTTCAGTCAGGACTGTATACAATCCACAGTACATTTATTAACTCATCAGCCCCCTTCACTTGCCCAACAGACTATCCCCTCCCACACCATAAACTGCAGTTCAGCCTAATTATGTTCTTCTATTAGATTTTCAAGTAGATGTTAATTTTTGACAGATCACATATGTAAAGGAAATAAAACGTTTTTCAAATATAAGAGCAACTCTTTGCAAAACATGTAGATTGTATGAAGAGATCTCATTAAATATACTTCTTTCAGTACAGGCTATCCAATTTGTCCTTGGTCACAGAGTAGGAATGATCCCTATGGCACCTCTCTGCAGCAAATAAAGTATATCACACAGGTAATAAAGACTCTCCATTTTAAGAAGAGTATGCTCAGTGCAGCAAGCCTTGCCTAACGAAGGGAAGACAAGCCAGTGCTGGCCAAGGAATCATTGGGCAGGCCTTCCCACCCTTCTCCCTGATGTAATTATATATACCTCTGGTGCTCACTGACTGCATTACATCAAATATGCCTTCAAGACTGTGTCCAAACTATGGCTTTTAAATAAAGCCTGAACTAGCGAAACAATCCAAAATATATTTATCCTTTACAGAGTGTTTATTTTAAAAGTATCTGCAGTGATATATCAGGAGTAAGACAAAGGAACAGCTTAAGTTCTGAATCCAATGAGCGTTCAACTAGACTGTAACTGAGGTAGCAAAACATCCCTCATTTCAAGAATTAATTTTTCTTCACTTCATATGTTTTCTACAGAATTGCCCTAAACCTATTTCAACTGATGAAAGAAACTTCTGGCTTCTGTCATTTCAACAATATGTCTTCTATCTTCTAAGACAAACTCACTCTAGCAATTTTAATCACTCTGTTCACTAACAGGAGCCACAAGATTTAACACTGCCACTCGGACAACTTCTTTCTTTGGAAGTGCAACCAAATGAATTAAAGTTGCCTCTTATTAGGAAAAAGTTAAACAGCTATTAATACAAAAGTTGAAAGAATTAAACTCTTACTGCTTCCTTTTATTGTGATCTGTAACAGAAAGCAGGGGACAAAGGTATTCTGGTTTTATCAGTCTCGCCTTGATTATTCACCCAAAAAAGCACTTGAAGAAATACTTTACATGTCAGTTCACCACTTAACTAACCAGTGCACACAGGAGATCCACAGCCTCTAGAACCAGTTCCTGATGTCCAATCCGTGAGATACCCAAGTCTTCAAGGTCCTGGTGAGAAATCTGTAGGAGTTGTTCACCATTAATCTTTTCTCGTTCAAATTTATGGACATATTGCTGCAGGCAATCATCCAGGCCTACCAAAACACAAAAGAGAAAGAAGGGGACATCAAAACCAACCAACCAACCAAAACAAAAAGAGAGAAAAAAACCCCTCCACCCTATAAAAGGCAGAAATTGCAAGTTCATACAATATACAGTGAAAAATTATGAAAGAATCTTGCACTGCACCTAAGGTTGTTGCATAGAAGGGGCATAGAAACTGAGCATATAAATGATGTGGAACTTTGGGTCACCTAACTCAATGCACAATTTTCCTGCTCCTTGTGGATCAAACTCAGCCGTTAAGAATATGCCTCTGGTGTCTGCACAGGCAAAGTGACCAAAGGGCATACATAGAGTCAGCTACCAGGGTAACCCAAAACCCTGAAGGGCATCCAAAGCAACAACAACCACAAAAAATAACAACTGACCAAAAAAAAAAATCCAAGTCAAGGCAAGAACCAAGACCTTGTCCAAAGCCTAGTTAAACAAGCAAAGCAACAAAAGCACAAAATTATGAGAAAGAAAATGAAAAAATCAAAGGCAAAGCAATCAAAATGATGTTTGGCTCAAATCTCATTATTCCCTTGATTCATGAGACCCTGCAGCTTCCTGAAGCAGCCATTCCTTCCCCTTGCTAAGGATCAACAACACATACAAACAAGAAATCTAATTCATTTTTCTATCTAGAAGTATTTTTAAAACAGCTTAGAGTATTTTGTTCCAGCAACATCCCCCAAATCCCCACTTTAAAATGTGATTCTATAATCCTGTTCTCCACAGTAGGTTTTCCCCAGTGATTACAGAAAGGGTTTCTGGTTTTCATCTTATTTAACTTCATGTGTTAATTCTGTTTTCGTGGGTATTCTGCTCATTTCCTCTGTTGTTAAAGAACCTGTGAGCAGCAACAATCTGGGAAGAAAATCTGGATGGATGTGTTATTTTAAAGATGATGCAGTGCTCTTGATGCTCTGTTCCCTTTCAACATATTGGCTAGAGCAAAAGGAACAGACCCAAATAGATCTGTTTCAGAGAAATAGACCATGTTCATTGAAAACAGTTGAGTTGAGCAAAAATTCAGATTACACATTTGACATCTACTTTGTATCATCCACAATAGCTACATTGTTTCACCATTCCATTAAAAAAAAAAAGGCACACCATTTAGCCGTATAAAGGATGTTTATCCATTATGCTCGTTCAAAAGGAAACCACTGAGATGGACAGGATATCGAACGCAGCAGATGAGAAACACAAACAGCATCCTGAACTACAAAGAAATGAGGGCCAAAAGAGAAGCAGTCAGTTCCACTCATGAAGTTGCAGTGGCAGCCTGGAAAACATGTACTCCCAGCGTACTCTACCACCAAAAAAACATTTGACACAGATCACAAGGGGGATTCGGAACCACATGAAATATATTCACTTCATAACAGCAGCATGAGCAGTCACTGCTACCTTGCAGTGCCTAGTCACAGTCGATACGCAGACGATGGACTCCAAAAGGCATGGGCTGACTTAATGTACATCACTTGCCTTTCAAATGCTCACCCAGAAGTTAATAAGGACAGACACCCCTTTACGTGTCTTGGGCAAGCTTAATTATCACAGTAAATCAACATCTGGCTTGGTGAGCTTGACTCTTTGCCATGCAGAGCTACCAGTGCACACAGCTTGATTTTTAAGCATAATTATGAAGGGGAAAACCTGCCTGCAAGATAAGCAGTCTCCCAGGTCTACAGTTGTTTGGGGACACTCTTGTTTCTTCCCATCTGTCTTGGCAAAGCCACATAAATTTTGAAAATTGAGTCCACTGTTCTCTTTCCCACAGGCACCAAATTCTGCCTTAGTCTATACAAACTCTTTTCCCAGGACAAATAATAAAAAGTATCTGGCCTTCATTGTTTAACAATTTATTTTTTCAAAACAAATTCTCAACCAAGGCTACACACAGTCCACATATTTGGCATTCCCAATTTTTATTGCTGCCTTGCAGACCACTGTTTCCCATCATTTGCCCTTGTAAGCCTATGGTTTCCATCACAAATTACACAAACACCTAAAATAAAACACTTCATTCAGCATGCAGTGTAGTTTTTATTTTTTAAGGTTTTTTGATGCAGTGTGGCTTTTGCCTACTATCCTTTGTGTGCTGACTCAGCTTTCTAGAATCTCATTCTCTGCTAAAACATGAGACTGAAATGTATGTATCCTCCTGCAGAAATACAGCTATGGCTTTCAGCTTGCCTGTGCTTTTTTAATTCATGCTTGCCTATGCCTGAAGGTCTATTGAGATGTGAAGAGCTACCTTTAAAATACTTTTTTAAAATAAGAGTCCTTAAAAACAAGACTGACACTATAGGACTGTATTTCACAATATAAAATATTACAAAATTGCACAAATGTTGACTCAAAACAGCCAACATAGTGGCACAGCTGCTCAGCTAGACAATTATTTAAGTGACCAAAACTATGCAAAGCAGGAAGTGAAGACAGACCAACAAACTCATGTTCACTGATGGTTTAAGATGAGCTTACTAACATTAGCGCTATTATGTTTACTAAGAAACATATGGTAAAATAGTAGACATTTTAATTGAGACTGCAAGCACGTTTATAGCCTATTGTTTAATTTTCCATCATATGAATTAAATGTTTAAATATCATATGCAAATGAAACCTCAAAGAGGAAAGGGAGAAGGGAGGAAAAAGGACTCATAACCCAGTTCAAGAAATTTTAATAATATTTAAGTTATAAAAGTCAGCATTCAAACGTCACTAGTAATCTAAATGAATTGCTCATTTTTTCCTTCTTTCAAACATCTATGTTCTTTCCATGTATTTTCTTCATGAACTTTGGAACCTCATGGAGATTTGGTATTGCCCATTAGCACTGTCTGGATATTTTTGAGAAACTTAGATGAATTAAAGACTATAAAAAGCAAGTCTACATTACTTAGAGAGACACTTTCTTACATGACAGATCATTTTCAACAGTGCAATATTAGCAGGTTCAAGCAAGAAAGTAGTTTTCTCTATTTCCAAAATAAATACAATTAAGACCGACATTGGAAAAGGTATCTATGTTTATCTCCTTGACTCACTGACGAGCCCTTCTGAAAGCTAAACTATTCATTTTATACTCAAAGCGTGTTTAAAAAGCACTTGGTTCAATTGCATGTGCAAACTCTTTATATTATTTCTTGCACATTCAAAACCATGCATGAAAGAAGGTCATTCCTACCTATGTAATTGCTAGAGAATGAGAAAAGGTGGAAACAGAAATAGCAATTGCTGAATGTTACTCAGGTTTTACAACACTAGTAGCAGTGATTTTTTTGGGAGGCAGAGCGAGTGAGAGAGAGATTAGTCTAGTTAGTGTTATTCATACTGTGAAAATCCTTCCAAGGAACAGCAGTGTAACTTGAACAAAACTCCCTCCCAAATTTTGGCAAGTGTAGAGGCGTCCAATAGATCCTAAGAACTGTCTAGACTTTTCTGTCTAAAATAACCATCACGCAAAGCACCCCAGAAGACATTCAATACCTTGCATTCATGCAAAAACATTAGGACAGAGCTTACACTTAGAGATTTGCACTGATACCAATCTCAGTCTGTTTTCAAGATTAAGAAAGTTATTTTGTGTAAGAATTGAGAGCAAAAAAGAGACAACTTTGAGGGAGTTAAGGGGGAAGCTTGGGTCTAAGCTGTAACTATAAGTTTAGTATTCAGAGAGAATTAGTATTTCTATTGTTGAGAGATGTCAGCCATTCAGTAACGACATATCTTGCACCCTAAGAACTAGAGAAGTGTGTTTTATGAGTAGATTTGTTAAGCAGTTTCACACCTTTTGCTCTACTTGTGTTGGACACTACCAAATAATTTACCTACCATAAAGCAACAGTTAACTAATGTCTTATAGCCACAGGTCAAAAACCAGCTGACTTACCATTTCTTTTTCACTCCCACCATCCCACTCTTCCTCACTCTTTTCTCTTGTGATACCCAAGAGTCTACACAGAGTCTATATACTCCAACATGGTGGGGGCAGAGGAGGCAGAGAGCAAGGAAGATAGATAGGGCAAGGAACTGAGGAAGGACTGACTAGGGGAAACTGCAATGGCACAGGATTACTTTCTATTTGTTCAGGAACTTGAACAGATTCTCAGGATAGCTCATAAAATGTCAGAAGTTGACACGAGGAAGCAGCAGCACAAGCCACTTGAAGAGAGGAAGAACTCATAAGTACAAGACCTTTTCCTTCACGTAGCACTATCATAGGAATCATTGCTCAGTGTCAAAGACAATAAAGCCTTATTATTATGATCATGTACCCTCCTCTCTGTTGGGCAATTCTAACAGACAGCACCTGCCATCTCAGTGTAAAACCGAGGTTCAACTACAGCTCTCATCCCATTGAGGGGCTCCCTGGGACCTTGGATAGCTGGTTAAGTGGGACTGCCAAAGCCTTTTTTGTCTCATCACCTTAAAACTGGCCTTCCCACCTAACAAAGTTCATTCTTACTCTGGTCTCCTCTTCAGGGTCTATTCAGTTGTCACTTTTAGTATTCAAAGTTCCTTGCACACATCAGCTTCAATCCATCCTTCCCAAACTTCGAAAGATCATCAGTTCTATGAGAATCTTTGACACACCCCACTGTACGTGCCATTATACTATCGTTTATATTCCACATCATTTTATAATGGTTATTGTAATAGCTTCCTCCCATCATTTTCTCTATTTCCAGGAGTGAAAAAAATTAATCAAACAAAAAGCAGGAGGGAGTCAAGGCAGCAAATGAACACTAGCAAGAGCAAATAACTACTTCATAAGCAGACGAACCAACCCCTGAGAAGGCAAATGAAAGTAAGGGAAAAGGGTCTGCAAGGCAGCTCTGAAAAGCTGAAGTAGCTCAGCAGGACAGCTACAGGGTGAAAAGAAATAAATTAAAAAGTTCAAGGAGAAGAAAACAAATATAACTTTATTTAATATAGAATGCGGTGGGAAGGTCATTACACTGTAACATCAGAGATGCCATTCTCCTCCTGCAATATTACAGACAAACAGAACCAGGGATGACTTTAACAAAGGAATTCAAAGGTTCTTTAAAAGGATGGTAAAAAAATAACTCTAGAGCAGTCAGTGGAAACTTATTTCAGTAATAATTTGAGCCTAGGTAAGAACTGACTTTCTAGGATCCACGTGCCTGATTGTTTCTTAGCTATCATGCTTCTTAGCAATTATCTGTCCAAAAGTTTCCAAAACAAAAAGTTTAGTTGTCAATTGGTGTGAGCCACTTTTAGGAGCCAGAAAAGAGTTCAAAGGTCTTAATCTCGTGAAGCAAACAAAAGCCTTCAAGAGAACTTCATATATCATCTAGTACAAAGGTAAAAAAATCTTCCTCATTCCATTTTTTTACTCTTGAGTAATTTCACAGATGCTCATAATACTGCCACCACGTGAAATATCAATTACTGTCAAAAAAGAAAAAAACAATTCAAGAGCAAGAGCTGCTTCTTATCAGCATCAAAAAATGTCTCCTATCTAAACCAGATTGTTTATAAAGTAAGTTCTCATGTCAGCTGTAAGCAAGTCCTCTACCTTCTTGTCTAAGCATCTGCATCCTAATTAAGTAGGCACAACCTGTTGCCTCACCAGGCATTAAGTACAGGTTTGCTGAGGACAGGCATTGCCTAGAATAGCCAGAATAGTACAGAAGTTTCTTATCTGTCTCCTGCATCACACAGGGATGGTACCAGACAAATTGCTGGGCTCTGCCTGCCAGCAGGAATGCAAAGGGCAGTTCTCATTAAGGTCACAGCAGGACAGAGGGAAATGGTGAAGCCTTCAACCTTGATAATGAGTGCTCTGTAATCCCCCGACTGACAGTTGCACAGAAAGGCTTTTGCAACATGTTTCTATTTTCAGTATTTCCAACTAATATATTTAGCCCGGAAAAACAGGCTACATACACATGCATTCACGTTACCTCAAAATAAATCCATTCATTCCATTCAAATCCATCCATAAATCCCTTAGCTTTTTTTTGAACACAAAACTGAAAGCTTTGCCTTGTAATAAAAGAACTCGCGGGTAAATTTGTGTTGTAAACTATCCTGACCAGAAGGGCTACAAAGACTGTGTTTAACCTTTAGTTGCTCAGTATAGATACAATCTCAGACTGACAGGCCTTGTGTTATGCTACACTTTTTATCAGTCCTCCCTACAAAGCCACTGACTGAGACCATTCTGGTAGTACTCATTATCTTGGTCCAGACAGTAAATCTGAGAACAACTGTAAACTTTAGCACTTTACAATCATGAAGTATGATCAGGAAGAGTCAAAATAGCTTGCTGAATCCTTCCGATACTCCAAAAGTTTTATAAAGCAAGACCTCTCTCTACCAAAGCCAGAAAAACCTACGCATATTTTTCCTCACAAAATATTTTCAGGAAACTTAGCAGACATGGGGTACATATAAGAGAAGAAAATATTTTGTGGAGAAGAAGGACACGATAAAGGCCTATAAAGTCAGAAGTGGCATAGAAAAAACCAGAAAGAATATTGTGTATTATCTCTTGCAATACAGGAATTAGGGAGAGCATGTAACAGGTCCAGACAAGCAATAAAGGAGTGATTCTTAACCCAGCAGTATGCAATGAATGTTCAGCATCCATACAGGTTCAGGAAAAGGTGAACAGGTCATGAAAGAAAGTGCCATTGAAGTCATGTCTGACTCTGAAAGACCCAAACAAAAATGTCTGAAGGCTTGAGGAAGCCTACAGAAGGAAACACAATGTGTCATCTTTCCTATGAGACTGCTTACCTTACCCCTTATGGCAAACATTCAGGATGGAACACTTAGCTAGCTGGCACAGAACAAAGAACTTCTACAGCTGTGCCACACATAGCACCATAATGTACATGGCAGCTTCCCTTTTAGTTACTTTTAGAATCATATAATGGTTTTGGTTGGAAGATGACCTTAGAGGTCATCTATTTCCACAGCCTTCCTTGTCCCCTCACTGCCATGGGCACAGACCCCTTCCACTAAATCAGGCTGCCTGAAGCCCCACAAGCTGGCCTGGAACATTTCCTGGAACGGGGCATCCACAGCTTCTCTGGGCAGCCTGTTCCAGTGCCTCATTACTCTCACAGTAAGGGTGAGGTCTTATCCTAGGACTTAAGAAAACTGTTATCTCTTTGCTAGTGAAAGCTGCTATCAATTTTACTGTAATTACTATTTATTTACTGCAATAGTGACACAAGATTTTCCAAAAAAAAATACAAAACTCTGTATAGAGTAATTAGAGTTGGAGGGGTAATGGGAAAGAAGAAAAAGCTATACACTGATATTGAATTGTGGTATCAATTTCAGCCAAAGATACAACCAAAGCTTTTGCAGACTGGTTAAAGAATACAGCAAAAAATAGACTCTAGTAATACTAGGAAATAGATCACAGTGAATCACACAGCTGCTCCCATTAGTTTAGTAATCCAGCTTGAGATATTAACATCAAATGGAAAAATTGCAAGAGCAAATTAACTTAGAAATTGTACCTTCAGCTGATAATGAGTGAACTTGCATCAGAACTCCAAAAATACATTTGACAAAAATGAATAGTAGCATACAATAAACTGGGATAAAAGCTATTCTGTAATAGCTGAAAAGTTAATGGTATTTAATTCAAAATTTTCAGCTAAAACTCAAAGTTGAAATTTCTTTCTTTTTAATAGCTCTTTTTCAGGGAATTCATGAAAAAATTGGGGTGGGGAAGAGAAACCCATTTCTACCATTTTCCATAGGAGAGCTCTTATTATGACATAGCTTTAAGGCTTCAAATAAAGGCAAAGTTAAAATGTAATGATACAGAAAAGCAAGTTGTGATGGTATTTCATGTATTTAGGGAAAAAAAAAGGGGGGGAAATAATCAGGACACAGCATAATAACATACATGTTTAACCAGAAAAATCTCCCCTTATATAGGAAACACAAGCATGAAGACAGTAAGTCAAAATCACTTCACTACACTGAAAAATAGACCACTGTGCCAGAACCAGACAGAAAGAAATGAAAGCCTTGTCCAATTGTGCAGTGCATTCCCCCTAGACGTGAAAAGTAAAGTATACCAGGAAACAAAAAAACCTATTTCATTATATTCCTGATTTTTAGGTAGGTGTCAGAACACAAATGCAGTCATGTTTTTCACCAGCAGAACCGGACTGGACATCTGTGTAAAGCTATGGGGCCCTGTTGCACTCCCCAGGCCATAATCCCATGTGGCTTTGCTGCCATCACTCTCACTGGTATTACCTACTTCCCTGAGAGAATACAACAGACTCCTCTTGGGAATATTCAGACTATTAAGTATCATTTGGTTTCTAAGGTTGAAATTTTCACTCACCTGGGAAAAAGAGAGAAGACATGAGACAACCCCTTGTTCAGGAATTATCACTCAGCCCCAGGCAGCCAGATTCCACAGTGGTACCCCAAATACTCATCAGGAGAAAAAATGGGTTTCCAAGAAGGAAGAATCGGAACCACAAACAGGGGCTCATATTCAAGGCCTCAAACACCTGGCAGCATGATATCTTGCTGGCAGAATTTCAGCTATAATTCTTTGCTAATCCAAGCTATCACCATAACAAGACTGCTGACTGGAGAAAGATTAAGGATGAAAAAAGAAGAAAACTGATGCACATCATTTTTTCCTGCTGGCTTTGGTGTACATTCTCTGTATGCATCAAGGATTAAGTTCCATGTGACGAAGTAGCTTCACACAATGCAACACTCAGGCTTTGGTTTTCTCTTTTAAGAATCAGTTCAATTGACCAGCTATGCTTTGCAAAACCAATCTTTCCATGCTTTAACATATTTTTTTGGCAAACTAAATGAATGAGACAGAAGCAAAGCATATCCATATGTTCTGTGCAGACAGACCTGGCACTCTTAAATTTCAACAGAATATGTGATGAAAGTCAACGTTCAGCAAATGCGTGCAAACACATTTATTAAAATAGAGAACACACCTGCTGTAGGCAGACAAACCCAAACAACTTCCTAGCCAATACCACGGAATGTCTTCAGGGACACTTCTGACAACATCCTCCCCAACTTCACAGTAAAAACAATATCCTACTTGTGGCAAGGTGCAACTTGTGTTTCTCTGCTGAGTGCTGAATAAGCAAGGAAATATGAACCAAATAAAATGGCAGTATGTTGTAGCTGTAATGAGGCACTTCGTTTAGTCAACACTTATTGCTCCAGTGTCACTTAAGAACTACTATAAACTCCAAACTGAAACAAGAAAACATCTCTTTGCCCAATACACTAATATGTGCAAAGGTGTGCTTATTTATGTGTTGGTTGCACTTAAAATAGAGGTAATTAAATGGGTTTAGAATGGCTCTCAACTGACACAGCAGCACTTCAGCAAGCAAGCATGACCCAGATCTTACTATTCTTTCTCACTCTAATTTTTTACTATTAAATCTAGCAATCAACTTATCCTACCAAAAAAATTATTTTAAACCCACAGAGCTTAGCACAGCATATTGTAGTAGACTACTGCATTGGCAGTGAAAAAAATGCATATTTTTTTAATATTTTTTTTTAAATAAAGATTGTTCTTGAACTAATTCATGCAAATTCTTTTGACAGCCATCATGTCCGGTGAACATAACCTAATGTTTGTCACAACTTAATAAAATCATTTTGGTAGTGAAGACATAACTGACAGGGTCAGCAAATACAGAGCTTTTAGCACAGTAAAAGAATAATCACTCAGTGTGACTTTAAAGTCACATATATGCATTATGAGAGGCAAGAAAGACAACTAAATGGCTGTGCTGAGAGACAGATGCAACAGGACTTAAAAGGTCTAGAAGCACTGACAGCTTCTTCCTACACCCTAAAAAATTCTCTTCTTAAGTGGCTTGCAACTGATAACATGACTAATCAAAAGATGTTTTTTAAACAGGGCATTAACAAAAGTTAGTGACTTTAGTACAGCAGCATACAGTGGCTTCATTAATTCCACCCAAGCAACAAGTGCACAACTGTTCCATATCCATCAGGATATATTAACATGTCCTACAGGCTATTAGCAACATAATGCATCATCCTCATGTACTGTGTCAAAATTCTGACAATGAAACTTTCACCAAAGTTTCAATGTGGGGAATCTGTTCCACTCTGGTCTTGAAACCCACACTCCTCTTGGATACTCACACGTTGTTTCCCAAGAGCTCAAAGAACCACGAAATCTTTCTCCAGCAGAAAATAAAAGCAAGTGGTAAAATCAAAACCAAAAAGTGGAGAAAACCAGATTCGTTCTTCTCAGCCTACTGATGCTTTTCTTTACACTAAGTACACTTTAAGACCTGCTGGTCAATACATTTTAAATTGTACTAAAACAGGAATTAGCAACTTCTGAGTCACGATAGGTCTGCTCACTGAAAAATTGTTTGTTTCATTAATGCAAATAACAGCTTTGCCTAGGCACAGTAGGGTTTTGGCAGGAATGAAGCACAGTGGTATCCACCTACTGAAAGCTGCAGTCGAGAAGAATCTACACATTAGACCTTTGTCCCTCCCTCCATACAGTGCTAGTCTGCCATCTCTGTTGTGGAATTACTGCAGAAGACAAGGGCAGAAAGATGCAGGGGAATGGGGGATAAAAAGCAGAAAATGGGATAACTATGGCCAGGAGAGTTCCTCTGTCTGAGACCTGACTTGTAACCTTGTGAGACCTCACACACAGTTCTTCATTAGTTTGGCTGCAGACTCCACTTGGAGACGTATATTTCCTCACGTTCATTAATAGCTCCAAAGAGAAGTCCAAAAGAAATCTTATTGCTGCTACCAACAGATACAGATGTTTTCACTACATTAATGCAACCGCAGAGGAAATGCATTTCCCAGAATTTTCCAACTCACACAACCATGCTGAATTTGTTGTGTGGTTTTTTTTTTTATACAACTATTCTAACACACACATTTCACAGGAAAACTTTTACTCAAAACAAGCCTTTAAAACACTTTACCATTTTTCTTTCAGAAGTATAAATAGCACTGAACATAAAATAGTCCCAATATTCACAAGATTACAAGAACCAGATTTCTTTTTTTAAGGGAAACAATTTAATTTGTTTTATTGTTCAAGTGAAATACATAATGTAGCTTAATCCATAGCAGGACTATGAAATTGTTTCAGTCCCCAGAGGCAAAAACTCTGGAAGTTGTGGAAATTATGGAATTTGGACAGTCTGTAAATCGTGACGTATAGCTGAAGACCATCTCTTTAGTCTCATTTTTCCCACTATCCACCTCACACTTCTCTCCTGACCCTTATCTCCTTCTAACTCACCTCAGAATCACAGAATGGGGCCACAGCAAGGTCTTCTGGTCCAACCTACCTGCACCTTGTCAGAAAACATTCCAGATCCTTAACAAAAGTGGTGACGTAGCAAAAGAGGGTCAAACTACGGGTGGAGAGGGGGCCCCATCATGTGCTCTGGCTGTGTCTGAGCATATTCTCGGGGGCATGTCAGTGCACCAGAGAAACACTGCAATTAGCAGGTGGACAAGCTCCATATTGTGGGACAACCGTACACCTGCCTTGGCACACTCAGGTACCCCATGGCAGCAAATGACAGCCTGCAAGGCACAGGTTTAGGCATAGGTTTTGGGATATGTATCAGAGATGCTCTATAGGAGGAACCAGTCAAAGGATTGTATTTGGCACCAGGGACTTCATGAATATAAGAGGGCACTTTAATGACTGATGGGACATTGGTCAAAAGACAGTGAATGCCACAACACATAGAAGACAGAGAAGAATACAGTGTGGTGTGGGACAGAGGGTTGCACAGATAGCATGTTAATACATGGCTCTACATGCACAGGTTAGCTGAACAATCCCATTTGACCCTCTAAATATTTGTTTGGAAGGGACAACACACAAGGTAGATGAAGAAAGTCTCTGCATGTCAATACTTGACATTAACAATAAAGTCCTTCCTGCATAACACTGCACTTGCCATTTCCCCTGATACAAAATATTCAAGACACCAAGCGCATTTACTGCTTGAGTGTTCAAAACTGGCTATGCTGTGCCACATCAGTATCCCAGGTTGCTGGTCAGACTGGTCTTCTGGGACCCAGATGTTATTACCATCATTTTGGATAATATGTGACATAATATGTATAAAGTGTGAAAAAACATTTCACTTCTTACCAAGGGGTATGTCCTTCAGCGGATTCCACTCCAACCCTCACATCCCCTTGCTCCAGTTTTCTAAGTAGCAGACATATGAAGTTAAACTTTCCAAGAGGCAGCTCCCTACCACTGTACTTTTCTGTTTTCCTAACTTCATTATTACTATATTTTAAAGTAATTCACAACCAAATTTAAACAATTTTCACAACAGCACTAGACATGGGAGCACTCGTGGACAAGTTAATGAGCCATTTCCCTTATAAAATCTTGGTATTTCAATTATAATTTTAATGCATTCACAGTAACACACAGTTTATACCAGCACCATCACAAGTTGAAATTTCAAGGTGTCAAAAATTCAAAGTTGTCTGAAGAGGAAGTGTTTCTGTTTCACAGAGAGTTTAACCTGAGTAGAATAGTCACCTCTATTTCCACCTATGTTATCTTTTGCCTACTGACACTTGAAAGCAATGCTTCTTCAGCTCATTATTTTCATGCATTTAACTATTCTCTTTGTCTACATGGCATCACTGATTTCTTATGAATAATCAATTTTTCCTTGTACTGAGATTTTTCTATGCCACTATACAGTTGGGTGGGGTTTTTTTGTTTGGTTGGTATGAATTTTTATGGTTTTTAGTTGTTTTTTTTTCTTTTAAGAACAATGTTACTTTTAAAGCTTGTTTTAGCAAAATATCTCCTTTTCTCTGTGTTGATTTTTTTAATTAGGGTTGGCTTTCATACCAAACAAATTCATCATTTAAAAAAAAAAACAAAACACCATTCCCATCCTTGTCTCAGTTAACACAAATTCAATAGCTGAAAGGATGAGAACTGGTAGATAAAGGAAACCCTTAGAGCAGGCACAACCTGGCAGATACCTTCTAAAACCCGACAAGCCGTTCATGCAGAAAAAGTGTTAACAGCTAATCCGCCTTGTAAGCACCATATTTCTCCTGCATCCCAAAAACTACTATACTCTATTTCAGTTTGTCGAACTTCACACCAGTCAACCAACAGCTGTACAGTAACCATGGAGAAGGAGTCTCTAAATTGGATTTTACGTAAGACTGAATGGATAACTTTTGTGAAAGTGGTACATAAGAATTTAACAGCCCCAATTCTAAGAGAGTATTAAGTGAACTATCTCCCCTTAAGGCTTTAAGTTCTGTATTTGCAAAACAGATGCACGAAGGGACGAAAATCCCATCAATGGTTTGCATTCTTAATGGCTGACACACTTTAGTCCTTTGGGAGCACACTACATGTGCACGTGCGTGTGGGAGACTGCATGCAATTTTTTACAATAAGGCCCTGATCCTGAACCTGTAACATTACTTTAAACACCAAAATTAACCTACTGTCCTGCTGTTGCAATAAAAGCAGTGACCAAAATGTCACCTATTAACTTCTGCATCACTCATAGCTTTGCGGTTCCTACTTCCTAGCAAATCCAGTTGTTCTTCCTCACTCTTCTTAGTTACTTTCTTTATAAATAAATAAACCCCACATATACTTCTTGTACACTTAATGTTGATGCTTCAGACCATATCAAAGTTTCCTGAATGTAGAACCTGCTCTAGCTTCCCCAAGAACTTAATCACAAGGATATTTCTATTTAGTTGAACACCAGCAACAGGAGATAACTCTTCAATGCAATGTCCCTTGTCTAGGTTATGAAGGCATATGAGAGAAAGTGCAAGAGCAGGGAAGGGATGTCAGAAGTCTCTGAAACAGGTGAAAAACAGGCTAAAAACAGATGGATGCAAATACTGTCCTAAAAACAATGGGTGCAATAATTTTTACATGCATTTTTTAAACCTAATATGCTCCACTTCCCAATTTCTATTTCTACAGTCACCTAGAAATTAATTTTTTATTTTTCCTCTACTTGCTGCTTCACTACTTACATTTCAAATAGCACTAAGTTTAAAAAAACCAAACCTCAGGTATCCTCTTAATGCTCAAATTTATTGTTTTTGCAAATCAGTACCAAGACTATAAGTACTGAGAAGCAGTAAATACAAGGTTTTGTGTGAAACTGTGTGCCTTATATATCTCTGTGACTAACATTATACTTGAAGAATGGGCTAGAAAGAACAATTAAGTTATATTTCATCAGCATTGTAAAATTTTCAAAGCCTTGCCTGTCCTCAAAATACTGAATATTGGAAGAAACCAAGCCACTTTATCCTAATATTTGCATTATTTTTTAAAAATGTCATCTGATGGGCATAAAGGCTGTTTGAAATTGAAGGGCACAGAAGCTTAGAAGCAACAGTTTGCCCACTAATAAAAAGATATTACATCCAAAGAAGAAATATCATCAGTTTTATTTAAATGCAGTTATCTATTTGTTTTGACCAACCTAAAGTTGCCTGAGCAGCCTCTCTCCTGGATGAATACTGTATCTCAGGTATTACAGGGCCTTATTTCCAAGCTAGCTAAAGAGATCAAATAACCTCTTCAAGTCCACAGCTTGGACTTCTGCAAGTTGATCTGCCTCATGATTAGTACTGTGAGGCAAACTCCAGTCAATGATCAAATTTTCAAACTTCCAAACCATAAAAAATTGTTCACTATGCCCAAAGTATGTATTTGGAAACAAATTCAGAAGTAATACATTGGTGTGATACTTTGTAAGTGAAGAGAGAACACACAACCAGGTTGATCCTCTTTAACCTCTGAGACTATCCCTATTTGTTAACTGTGCGGAGATGGACTTTTAAGGTGGTGATTTATGGAAGCTTATTTGATCACTCTTCATCTTTATTCTTCTCTTACAGGCACTGTAGTGACCTTATTTACACTCAATCATTAGGTCTTACAGAGGGTGGGGAATGGTGGGTGAAGGGAAGGGGTGGGGAGGAGAAAGACAGAAGGTTTCTTTTCTAAATTAAAGGCATTAGTGATATTTAGAACTTACTGAATGAGCAAAGTATCTCAGACAGATAATCTCTCTTTACCCAGAACTGGCTTCACAACCCCAAACAAAGACCACTACTGAGAGATGAACACCTTCCCCGTGTTCTCTCCACTAAAACTTCCTGAAAACGCACCAACTCTAGTGGTGCTCTCTGCGGAGAGCCATAAGAAGAAAACTGTCAAATAACAACTTATTTATCAGCCTGCAGAAGACGAAGCTCAGAGGAGACCTCATCACTCTCTGCAACTACCTGAAAGGAGGTTGTAGCCAGGTGGGGGTTCGTCTCTTCTCCCAGGCAGCTATCAGTAAGACAAGAGGGCATGGTCTTGTGCCAGGGGAGGTTTAGGTTGGATATTAGGAAGAAATTCTTTACAGAGAGGGTAATCAGGCATTGGAATGGGCTGCCCAGGAAAGTGGTCCCTGGAGGTTTTTAAGATGAGACTGGATGTGGCACTTAGTGCCATGGTCTAGTAACCACAGTGGTGTTGGATCAAGGGTTGGACTTGATGATCTCAGAGGTCCCTTCCAACCCAGCTGATTCTATGATTCTATTTGCTTACTGTCACCACAGAAGCCACCAGGCACTCCTGTCTTCTGTTTACCATTAGCTGGAAAAGAATGAGGGCTCCCCACACAAGGGCTAATGCCATTAAAAAAAAATTAAAAAAAAAAATTAAAAAAAGTTTAAAAAATTTTAAAATTTTTTTTTAAAATTAAAATAAAAAAGCTTGCTGCTCTTTGTCACTTCTATAAGCATGTTCTTCTTTACTGAGGGAAAAAAGTCCAAAACCCTCTGAAAACATAAAACAGCCATGAGACAGAGACAGTGAGACTACTCCTACCTAAGACCAATGTGACAATAACACCCGGCAAAGATCACATTAACAGGAAAATACCAGGAATAAAGGGAAATGCAGCCACAAGAGGAAAGACTATGAGATAACACTATTGAAAGTTTTCACTGGAGATATTCACCCAACAGAGACCATTTAACTGACCTTTAAACAGTCATGCTGCTTCAACTGCAGCAAGCAGAAAATTTTTTTTGCATTATTTTCCTCTCTTACTGTTTATTTCAAATTGACAGAAGTAACAGTATCTCAAAAGCAAGCAATCCACAGAAGGGCATTATGAGCATATAATAAATAGGGCAACATAGAAGTCGTCTTATTCTGAAGGTACTTTCTCTAGACATCTCATCCCATTTCACTCGTGAAATATGACAACATTTATTTTACCCCCAATGTTTTCAATTCAGACAGATATAAAACTGTCATCAACCTCTTGGTCTGCAGACACTAAACTTCAATTACTGTTTCCTTCTCTCAAGCACACACACTAATCGTGCTGAAAAGATGCTGGAATGAGAGCCACATATACCAAAACCATGTATTTACTTGCAGACCAGAGCTGACAGCAACAGCTCAATCCCTCTTCCTAGAGGGAAACTGGTCAGGCCTGGGGAGCTTATGGACAGAGGGGTCAGCCAGACCCCCACCCACCTTGCCGAAACCTCCAGCAAGGGAAGCCTTTAGAGATGACTGCACAGCAAAACTTCCTGGCAAAGCAAAACTCAACTTAAAAAACAATCAACCCATCCCAGATGGAGACAAAAAGTAAAACTTCGACCCATTTTATCTAGAGCTGGATCTTCCAGTAGCCCATACATCTCATTACCAAGCCTCTGCCCATCTGCTTTACTGTTGAAAAGAACTTCACAGCAGCACGGATAATTACTCTTCCAAAGGAATAAAATGGAAGTAAGTATGAGCACAAAATTCAATCACATGCAATATTAATATTATTATTAATCACAGTATTTACACGACTACAGGCAACACAAAAGCACTGTCCCCTTCAAAACACACCTCCTAAGGTGACTGCCTCCATGGCTTGTCAACTGTAATAGGTTATGGCTCTTCCAGGAGGAATACAGGTCAACATCTTTGCAGCAAGAGTAATTTTTATACTTATTATCAGTCTTTGCTGGCCCTGAAATAAATACCATCCTACAACATGTCAAGCACAAAGTTACTTAATTTTCCAAAAGCAGTAACAGTACACTCTACATTACTTGTGTGTCTAGCACATGAAGTCTGTGTGCCTGATAACTTTATGTGCTTAATACAAAGTAACAACCTCCTGCCCAAGGCCAACATGTAATTAAGAACTTGCCTTTTAAAAGTTAAAAGGTTTTTGTGGTTGAAGGAGTAGTTCATTAGTCACAAGAACTTCTTTTCTTGAACTTTAGCAATTAACACTCTGTTGCCTGTTCCCACAGTAGAAAAAGAAGAAACACTGCAAAACTGCTTGCCTCTTGGGTCCCAAGTAGAAATGGGGTGATCCCTTTAATCTGGTTTGGCTACCTTCTCACACCACCATGTGGAACTGTTTTGGCTGATTGCAGCAAGGTCCATTACTCACAGCTGCCTCCTTTGTGTATGCACCCTTGCGAACTCTGTGATTACTGCTACACCCATGAGCTAGTCAGGGAAGAGTCTGCTGTAGCGCAACAGCTGATGTAGTTGCCAGATAGCCAACCATTTGGATGACAACCTCCTACACTGTTATGAAACACAGATGCCTAGCATCTTACAATCCAACGGTCACCAGGGAGGAATACGTAGAGGCACATGAGAATTGCCAGCCATCAGCACCTGCTAATGACATTAATATGTCACAGCAAGCTGAATGACACTAACAGAAAAATGCTGATGGTGCATACATCTTTCTATCATGGACAGAGTCACTACTGAATTCTCCCAGGAGACACTACTGGATTCTCCTAGGAGACACTGCCATTACTTGCAGAATACATTACTTCACATTAAAAAGCCCAACAACATTTGCATCAGGAATTTTTATATAGCAATGAAAGTCCTTTCCAATGTGCCAGGACGTACAAGGAGCCTTAAGACCAAATAACAGAAATCCCAAAATTGTCCAAAAGGAACTCAAAATGAAGAGAGAGAAACATAAGACAAATAATGACACTCAAACCCATTGGACAGGCAACCATTTCACTGCACCAGCCACTGCCCTTCACCTGCAGAGGGCTATAGAGACTGATGCCACCACAGCTGACAGCTCTGGAGAGCTTCACAGCAATATGAAAAGGATTAAGCTTAAAGGTGTTCCACTACAGTAGCCCTTGGGTTCCCAATAACAGGTGAGGGAAGATGTGCCGGGCAAGGCTAGGAGAAGGCCTGGTCACAAAGATCTCTGAGAGCAAAAGCAGCCAGTATACATTTGAGGCAATAAAGATGGCAGCAGAGAGGGGGGAAGAAAACACTGATAAGATTAACATACCTAGCTAGGAAAACAAAACACACTGATAATGTTGTCCCAGTGACAGGAGAGACCTGCCTTGAGGCACCCAATACAACAGGCATTTTAAAGCACATCACAACTGAGACAAAAAACAAGGTTTGTCAACTAATCAGTCAAGCACCAAATCTTTCAACTTCTCCATAATTTTATTATCACTTTAAACATCTAAAGCAATTGCTTCAAACAATTACCTGCCTGACACATTTTCATTATTCCACATTGCCTTTCAGCCCTAGTTATGAATCTACTTCCTAAAATAGCAGAGATCTCATCAGAGTTCAAGTGCAACACCCCAACCATAATAAAGGCATCTTAAGATCATCAGAGGCAAAGCTGACCGAGGGCTCTGTCTGAATCACACATAAGTCCGAAATACCATCAACCTGACCAGGAGCCCTACCTTCTTCCTAGACATAAAGAAGAACAGAGGAGGGCAGGGAAGAGCCCTATACATACCCCAGCCTCTCCATCTGACATCCTCATTTTTTGTAATGGTGAAAAGGCAAGAGCGTAAGCAGATAATCTATCCTCCTAATAGGGTGCCATCAAGATATTTCTGACCCTCTGCTGAGCTCCAAGCAAGTCTCCCTGATGCTTTTAAGCTACAGCAAAGCACCATCAGATATTTGTAGGGAAGTCAATCAGTTTGACTGATGGATATTTGATGCTTTCTCACAGCTAAACTGGGTTTGGTTTCGGCCTTTTTTTCTTTTTTTTTTTTTCAAGATCAGTTACAGAATACATTTTTTTGGTGCAGCTTCCAGACAGTGCATAATTTCTAGGTACCAGAAGCATTCCTAGGTGCTATGTATACATGGCTAACAAAGCGGCCAGGGGGATGCTGCAGGCAGAACGAAAATAGTTTAAATAGTTTAAATCTTAACAGAAAACTAGTTTTCAGAAGTTAACATGTTTTTGAGAACACCCAATGACAAGAAGGAATATTAAAGAGCAAAATATATTTCAGTAAAGCCACAAGAGAGAATTAACTAAGTTTCCAGATATTATTTCAACACTCTCTTAACCCTTGGAAAACTGAGGATGATATTGGACAATAAAATTACATGCATTATGCTCAATTATACATATTCTAGAAAGCACACAGTCCATTCAGTAGTCTGCAGCAACCAAGACATATTAATTTGTGCAAACCTGTAAGTGTACATACAACTTGACAATCTTGGAAATTATTATTTCTGTGAATGACAGCTCAACAAAAGTCTCCAGGCATGCCTAGCATAGGACTGCCTCTACTGAGAGCTGGAATTCCTCTCCAAATATATCACCTTGAGAACACAGTACTAATCTTACATTAAAAGCTGACACAATGTTGCTAGTGGTACATACATTTGTCACATCCCATTGCCCAATTGTCAATGTCTTGTTTGAAGAGAGAATTTCATACAAAGAAGCTAATTAGCTTGGAACCTAGACACCATGATGTGGTCTAAGAAGGCAAAATATTAAACAGCTTCCCAAAAGATACAAGACTAGTTACTTCACCAAAGGTTTGCAGCAACATCAATGGGAAACATAATTTTCCATTTCGTTTCCCACCATGGGTAGCACTCTAAGATGGGGGGGTTCTGCTGTAAAAAGATCCAAAGTAGCCCCAGAAGACTGCACCAAGTGTTTATAAATATACCATAAAGATCTAAAAAGTATCAGCTACCCCCAATTCTACCACAATTGTTAAATGCCTCCTTTTCATGCAGTAATACGTGTTGCTGCTCATCCTTCCATGCAGCATTACAAGGTGGCCCACTGATTGAAGACAATGCACTGGAGCTATACAAACTAGAACGGCCAGAAGTCATCAGTTATTATCACACTGGCATCTGCTATAACTCTCATGCAATATTTTAAGAACTGTGTGTTAAAATATACCAAATTTTTCCTCAGATGATGAACAGCACAAGATGTAATTACAGCTCTGCAACATACAGATTACATTGATTACATCCAACAACTCTTGTATATCAGATGCTTGTTGACTAATAGTATTCCAACAACGTTAAATGCAGCAATACTCTTTTTTCTCAAGCAAGCATACACATAATTTTTAATGAACCCCTCCACCCCAGCAGTTCTCAGGTGACTGTTGGAGAAAGGAGAATCCAGTCAATACAACACTGAACCAGGACCCGCAGGTTTTCTTCCTCTGCTGCAGACGTCATGGGATGGACCCAGTTGGAAACTGACATGCTTGAAGTCCCAGGATACTCAAGAGAGACCTACTCAGCACTCAGCAGAGCCCAGAGGATGATTCAACTCACCCTGAACACAAGATCTGCTGAGGCATTCTCTATGCTCCAGTGACTATAACAGGAGCACAGACATCTAAATTAATCATGTCTTAATCCCCATTTGAATGTCATCCACTGTATGACACCAGTGGCAAATCACTTTCTTTCACCACAAGCCCCACAATGCAGAGCCATAAATGAACTCTTGAAATAGCCCAAACAGACGTTTTGGGACTTTATAAGTAATGCAAGTGCATTAGGAGCCGAAAACAGCCAAGACAATCACGCTAATACAGTTTCTACTACATAAATAACCAACTTCAGGTTAGTTGGGCCTGTACTATGTAAGGTAGGTACATCCCAAATTTCTCACAAATCTTTATTTTTAAAATAACGGCAAATTCCTACTGAGAGGTGTGCTGAAACAATAAAGATTCTAACACCAGGGACTCTGTGATGATGTGTTAAGTTAAAATCAAGACAAGAATTACACAAGGTGCCAAAAGAACATTTCACCAACCTCCAGAAGCTTTGTTTCTCCAAGGCTCTGCTCCAGTCATCTTGTCCTGATGTTTTAAAACCTGAATACAAGTACAACTAACCAGAATCCTACCAGTCAGCATCACTCTGGTACACACAGTCTTATAAAGCAGTAAGGAACAAAACATTTAATAAGCATGAAACTATCATAAAAGCAAGCACAAAAACAGATCCCCCCACTACTCAGAGTACCTACTGCCAGGGAGTACCTGCCAAGTAAGCACAGCATCCATCTCAGTCCATTTTAATGATCAAGCTTTGGCACTGCACCATCAAACCCACACCTACCTTTACAAATAAGCGATGAAAACTCACTCTCAGTCAAATATCAATATCACATGTTCCTTCAAGATTATCTTTAAATTATAAACACAACAGAGGGCAAAATATGCTCTTAACTTTTTTTTAATGTGGTGATGCCTAACATTATGATGAGATAAAACATAAATCAGCAAGAAATAAAAATGTCATTGGCAGGTTTGATTTCCAAGTTCTTCTTTCAATCACACATAGATTTGTTTATCTAGTGTTGTTGTCTGAAATAGCTTGAGTTAAGAGAAAAGATGAAGGATTCTTACCAAATACAAGGAAAGATGACAATACTTTTATGTTGACACAGGGACTATATTTCACAAGAGGTGAAATATATACCCTGTGGTAAATACAGGGTATTTACCAAATACTACATGAAATACTACAAATTTTGAAGAAAAAAATACAAACACACAGAATTTATAGCATAGTTATCTTTGGTCTCTTCTTTCTTCCACAGCTTGCCTGAGAAATGCCAACATTTAGTAAAATCTAATGTTTTGCCATAATACTTTTAAAATTCTGTTTGGTGAAACTAACAGAATATAAACAGAATCCTACACTTTGCAAAGGATGGGTGAGTGAAGCAGTGAATACATACCATGACTACAATAATCGGGGGAGGAAAACAAAAATAAAATAAAAATTTCACTAGGTTCCCACCTTTCCTCTGCAATACTTTCTAGGCACAACTCCATCCCCTGGTCCCTACAGGTTTTCAGGACACAATCTTCAGGCATGTCTGAACTTGTTTTTAAGAGCCCTCCTTACTCAGGGCAAGTCCTACATACTAGGGCTGGGGAGAGGAAAAAAAGTCTTCATCCCTTATTTTTCCCTTCCCCCTTTCCCTCTTCATGGCCAAGCACACGTCTTCTCAGCAGTGCAGTGCTAAGATACCTGTCCAGGTACAGCGTTCTGCCTCCTGCAGCAGTGGGATAGCAGCCAACTTTAAATTAAATTTTCAAGGCACTGAAGTTATGCTACTGCTGTCCCAATGAAACAAAAACTGATAGATTTTCATTCTCTTATTTACATGTGTACCTGTCACCAAAGGGTTGCCTTTTGGCCATCACAGCAAGGACAGAGCTCTTCCACAATGCTAGTTCAGGAGGAAGAAAAAAGTACTGCCAAGACCTGCAGCTCAGAACAAAGCATCTTTGGCACAGGCAATAGCAGTAATATCACAACAGAAGGTAGAAATACTCTCCTATTAGATAGGATCTTTTACAAGCTACAGAAGCTAGAAAGCCCAACAGAAGCCCTTAAACCAGTCTGCCTCACTGGCCCACTAGACTTGTAATATATCCAAAGGAGTCAAAACCTTGAGCCCTGCCTTTCCCTTCTGGCTTGGAAATCACCTGTATCAGACGAGGTATCTTTTATTTAATGACAAAATGGGGATATTGCAGACCTTTTCATAAAGCATTCACCCAGCCAACTTCATTTCAAATGAACAAGGCTCTGTGAGATAAAGAAAGATAATGATAAAAGGATGGCAACCTAAGCAACATTCATTTTGCACACACAAGACAGAGACATCAGGATGATTAGCCTAGAAGCATGTACCGACACTTGCTTTAGCAGAAGCCTTAGCCCTTAATGAGCACTAATTAAGTTCTTCCCTTTGATCAAGGAGCAAGATAAGATCACATTTATGCCATAGAGCTTTGATTGCAACAGCACACCATACACTTTGCTTACCTACACCTAACTACTAGTATAAGAAACAGTCAAAAAAAAAAGATTGTCATTACACTGGTAATGAACATTCTTCATATAAAAGGGTATATCAGAGAAACACATGTAAGACACTACTTTAACACAACACGGATACAGTATTATAACAGAATTCAGCCAGATGCTGAATGCATGACTTCAGACCAAAGTTGAAGGTCAGTGACTTGATCTCTCCAAATCAAAAACAGATGCTTGGTTTTGTCCAGCGTGTGTGATGTTTATGGTATTATGAAATGCAGCTAATTTTCATCAAATATCTATTTTAATAAGTAATGAATGTTTAAAGCCAGTGAAACAGATCAGGCTGATTCAAAGTACCTCCCGCAGATCCTCCAAGCTGTGAAATGTTATTGCTTGTACTCTGAAAAGTTGGAGGCAGGCATATGGAAACCCACAGGCAATTTCCTCATGCAGAGGAAGCATGGCCCAGGGACCTGAATGAAAGGCTCAGACTCCAAAGTCATCTCAATCATGTAATGAGAGCTCAAATGACAAAAGGACTGTATACCATGCTTAACATCAGTCAGAGATACACGGTCAAACAGCATTTTTATTTTAATCTCCTACCTCTTACGGAAGTCCTGTGAAGAAACACGCTAAAATCTTGGGCAATCTCATGACCACAAGCAACTAGGTGTTGAAGAACTACCATAAATATGTGAGAGGTTGCTATAGAGGCCCCAGTTCTATTAACTCCTCAACTGTGCCTTGCAATCATCAGTGCCCCACTAACTCCTCCTTTTGACAGCACTTATATATTTGGGGTATGTGGAAGACAAGGCAAGACCTGACTGTGTGACATCATTAGGAAAACCACTATCATCACTTCTATGGAAAAAAATACAACTATAATCAACTTTTTCAATTTAATTCACAGAGGCGCTGTTTAGACTTATTCATTAACACACCTTCTGTGTGAAGCTTCCCTATCAGTGAAAATGTAGTTCTAAGCTGATACAGCAAACCGAAGACTGAGCAGTCTTGCCACCTCTTCTGCAATTTCCTGTCACTAGTCATTATCTGTTTGACATCCATAGAAGTAGCTCTATTACTTAAATCAAGCAATCCAAAAATTTAGATTTAAGAAATCAAAAGGAACAAACAAACACCACCCAAAAAAACCCACATACTTCTGAATACTTGATAACAGGCTATATGCATACATCACTCATAACTGCAAATCATCGAGTACCACGTGTTGGGTAACAGCTTTTTGTTTAGGTCTTTTACTTAAGAAAACAAAACATCATTACAAATTTCAACATACTTTTCATCCAGTGTCCTGTACTTTGCCTTTCCTTAGCTCTTGCAGTGTGCTAAACAGCATAAAAATAGGGAAAGGCATGATTCGCTTTCAAGAAGATTTACATGCTGAAAACATGGGGTCCCAGGTGGAAGAACAAGGAATGAACACATAACAAGAGTTCTGAAAATCTGAAGCAACGCACACAATATTTCATCAAACATGAGGCTTTTTCTACAGAAATCTCCAACAACAGATACAAATTACTTCCTCTCTCTCAAGGAAAAGTTTTAAAGAAAGAAGGAAAAAAAGCAACCTACCCACTGGCCAACCTCTGGACCTTTGGATAAGCAGTTAGAAAAAATTTCTCTTCATGAGCATACCATCTTACAGCTTTTGTTGGTTAATCCTGAGCAGGCACCTCTGCTCTGAACACTGTATACCTAAAATTTATTATCAGAGATTCACTACATTCTTCTACAAAGTTGCAACCAATTTTCCACTAATGCTCATCGTGATTTTAGCATTTAAAGTGTTGCTTTTCCAGATATTATCCTGACAGGATTCAACTTTTAGACTTTCTGATGTTTAGTTAAAGCAGTTTGAACAGCAACTTAATGGCAAATAAACAGAGCTGACTGTGAACATGAAAAGATCAAGGGGGAAAAAAAGATCAAAACCCACAAGCAGCTCAAGAAAGTGCAACATAGCAAAAAACATGAAAACATGATCTAAACACATGAACACAGCGGCCAACTTTGATTTATTTTTTCATACGCATTCACTGATCTTAACAACAATGCATGAATAATTTTAAGACTGCAGTAATACAAGTTTGTTGTGCAAGTTTTTACTTTGTTTCAGCCCACCTTCTGCTAGTAGAACATTATGGGCCACCTAGATTCAGAATTTCAGCTCAGATCTGCAAAGAGTGGTTATTCAATACTATTTTCTGTTCTATTTAACAAATACTCATATAGAGTATTTTTTGAGTAACCAAGAAAACAGATAAAAGGGATTCTTCTGTTGCCCCAGTTATGGGCAGCTCTCCCTGCTGTTCCCCGCTGAAAGGAAAATACTCCTGTATTAAAAAATAACCAGAGGTTTCTTAGTGTTAGATTTTCCCAAATAATTTGAACACCACGGCATTAATTTGAGAGTGCCTAAAAAAAAAAGGAAGGCTAAAAGAATATCTCCAATGCTAAGTATCACCCATAGCTGTTTCTAAAATCCACCTATGGTTTGCAGCTCCCAGCCCACACAGTTAACACGACTGACCTTGCTGAAATCTCCCTGGGTAAGCAAGATAGCTCTAAAAAAAGAACACCAGGCCCTCACGATTAAATGCTAACTATTAATAAATTAGCATATTTTTCCCTCTTCTCCCAGGCATACCTATAAGTGTAGTTGTCCAACAGCTTTACCAGGAATGGAAATCTGAGTATTTCATGATATAATAGATACAGGAATAAGTAATGTTCCTGAACTACTAAGAAAGGGAATAACTGAACCTGGAGTGCAATAAGGAGGCCAAAGCAGAAGCGTGATCCCCAGCCAGCCGAGTCTCCAGCTACAGCGACAAAGGCCAGACTGTAATGGAGCCTCACAACAACAGAGACTTCTAACCACAAGCACGTCAAACTGTTCTTACCGTGTAAAATTTGGCTTGAAGTTACAACTCACATAAGTATGTGAGGCCTGGGGGTAGGGGGAAGAGACAGATCAGGCTACAGCAAACAAAGAAGAGGCATAGTGATGTTCTCTAGTAAGGGTGACATTTCTCACACAGGAGGCTCTATGCCAAATGCAGCTTTCATCTTCCTCACGTCTTTTGAGGAATGACCCTAGCTAAGGGGTTTCCAGCAGCCAGGGGACTCTGAGACCTGAAAAAGTTTCTCCATATCATCAGATCCCTCTGACTCCTTCCAATTGTTGCTGCACGAGTAAAACTAAGTTACTTTTGTGCAGTGTACTACAGATGTCCTACAACTTCCATGGCCACTCACCTGCTCCACAATCACCTGAATAACTCCAGGAATACCTCTAGGGGAGTTCTGGAGGAATTCAGGCTTGTGGGCACTCAAGGGAGTGCTGCAAGATACAGGTGAGGGCTTTGAGCCCCCAGGCATCTTAGACTGCACAGAAGCAAGACCACAGGTCAACTGCAACACCATCCAGATGTTAGATCAAGACCCAAACACATCTTCTCAGTATAGTCAGGAAAACAGTGCAGATAATACTGTTTAAAGAGCATAAACCCAGCCAGAAGTAAATCATCACAGCATCCTAGTCAAATACGTACCTTTTCAAGGCTAAATATGACCTCTAAATACTATCTGAATTTGTTGCACTGTAAGAGAAACCTAAAACTACACCATCACTTCTTCCAGACAGAAATCGAGGTGGTGCTTAAAAAAAAAAAAAAGAAAATCAGGTACAGTTTTCAAACATTGATGCTGTAGCTAAAAAGTTATCACATCCTTGGTCAAAGCTTGATAAATGCTTCATGTACAAAGAAAATTGCTAGCAATAAAAGCACAACTCTTCCTCTGCAGTTTCAATTTAACTAGACCAGTTGCACAGCCCACTAGTGACAATACAGTGCACTGTGCCAGAAAAAACACCCTTGTTCACAAAAAATAGCAGCATACTAGTCTGAGTTAGCAAGAGAAGACAAGCAACTGTGTTTTGTATCAGTTCTTGTTGGTAACAATGAACAGAGCACTTTTTATTTTAAATCTGACTACAAATATATATTTATGTTCTGCTTACTAACTCTTGATAGGTTCTATTTTAAATTCTACATAAATGCTATTTACAGTATTTACCAAGGAGTGAACAGCTCAAAATCACAGAGCAAAACTCATCAGAATAAGCATTACCTTGCTAAAAAAAAGTTAGTTCCGAACAATTAAATAAAAGAAAAAAAATAAGTAAGTTGACCAAAAGCAAATAAGCTGTCCAGAAGTAGTTTTACAGCCTACTTCAGGATTTTACTTTCAGGGCTTTATTTCATGAACGGGGGAAGTTTCCGTACTTTTTCTGGTTTGAAAAAGTTATTTAAAAATAATTTGACTGTAAAAAGATTTGGAAGGGAGGGAAAAAACAGGTCCTAGACAAATATTCTCAGTTTCACAATGAACATTAAAATGGATTGAGACCACTAATTTTCACCACTCTCTATACTTCTCCAAGATATTTTTTATCATTGCATGATAAGCAAGAATCATTATCTGCAAAACCAATCTCCCCACTGAGACCTGGCATATCCCACCACAGTTATTTACGTCATGTCCCTAAAAAAGATCTCCATGGTACCACAGCACTAACTACTGGTAGTGGATATCACCAGCCTAGTACATTAACCTAGAGTTTGACCAGTTCAGTGAGGATCACGGTATCACTCTTCGGAGATGATATGTGCAAGAAAGCAAATGGCATAAGCTCCCCTCCAGCCACTTGTTTTATAAAACCAACCTTCAGAATTAATGTAGTATTCATAAGGTAAAATACAGCATATTTGTCTTGGTCAAACATGAAATCCAGTAGTTGTGAACTACATAGTAAAAAGCTATCTCAGATTAAAAATAAACTATGAAACATTGTGCTAATAAGGCTGTTAGCTAGCTATTAAAGTGTCTATTTTAATGTGCAGAGATGAAAGCAGAACCATAAAGAAAAACTTTCCATATCTCATTTCTTTATTACAGTCTTGCCATGCAGGGAGTGACATAAAATGACTCTGTGCACCAAAGAGGTCGAAAGCTTATCCAGAAACTGAAAAACAACAGCACAAACAAAAGTCATCAGCAGTCTTCAATTTATTTCTTTACATTTCAAAGGACACGTGTTTCCATAAGTCAGAAGACTCACCTCCCAACTACGGCCAGCCCTCAAATCATTCTCAATAACGCTAATTTAGGGTCCAGCTAAAGAGTTACCTGTTCAAGGAACCTGCGAGTAAAATAAATTATGCAAGAAAGGAAGCCGAGCATGCTTAAGTATAATAAAGGCTTTTAAAATGATTAGCAGGTTTACTCTTTGATCTGGCAAGCTAACCAACTTTCAGCACCCAAGAGAAAAAAATACAATGAGGGAAAAGCTTTATATAAATATTGCACATACCAAAGCAAAAGGCTTATTACATTGGAACAATGCACTCCTGTTTAAACCAATATCAAGCATAAAGAAAAAAAGAGAGAGATCTTTCTCTGGAAGTTATTTATATGTTAACGCATAACTTCACAGCACGTTTGTGTGGAATTCTCTCCTCACAAAGGCTACTTGGAAGGTCCCTCACTGGCACTGGCTCCTTCACGCACATGTTCACGTTCTCAGGAGGGCTGAGAGTATCCATCTCTCGCTGTCTGAAGACATAAGTCTGCTTTCCAAATTTGCCTCAGTTTTGAGCCGCACTACTGCCAAGTGCTGACCACAGGCATGCACTCCAATCAGCATTATGGTCCTGAGACAGAGCAGTAATGGCTGCTGTAAGTAAACGCCGCTTCTAATGCGAGGAAACTTTCACCTCTGAAAACATTCCTAACTTCTCATGAACTTCAACTCCAGCAACGCTTGTGAAAATACTTTGTGTAACATAAGAGGATCATGCTAAATCTAGTCCTACAAGAAAAGGAGACGTACACTTCAGAAGTCATAAATCCCTACCTAATTCATAGCTTTATTTCCCTTTTGGTTCATTCCCAGTAGAGCGGGAACTGCAACAGCAATACCCCAATCGGCATTCGGAAAGCACTAGCAGGGTCCAACCAGAACTGACAGCAGGAGGATTAATTTGCCTTCAAAGAGAGACCCGATAACATCCAACGCTGCCGAAATCCCCACGGCAGGAGTGAGGACCCCTGGCCCCGCTGCCTCCGTCCCACCAGAGACCCCGGGGCCAGGGCGCAGGGGCGGGCAGACTCCACACGTCAGTCCCGCTGAGGCTTTCGCAGCTATGTATGTCAACACTGTGAACAAACCTCGAAGCAGAGGAGGAAGTTTTAGTAGGCGGGGGAGAGAGAGACACAAGCATACACGAGACACGAGCATACACGCGAGAGATGAGGGGTGGGAGAGATGGACGGACGGAGAGACGGACAAAGGGGCCGCTATTTAACTCTCCGAGCGAGAGCCTAGCGTTTCAATCCCATCACCGTTAAACAGTATTAAGAGTTCTTGCTTACTTGAGCTACTTTATAAACTTTTAGCTTAACTTACAAACCTGAAGTTTTTTCGAACCGTGAATGGGTTTTGCTTGAGAAGCTGAAAGCTGACTTACGTGGGGCTTTTCAGACCTAAACGCCTCTATGATTCCACGATTTTACCTGCCTGAAGGAGCACAGTTATCCCCTGTCTATACAAGCAGGCTGGCCAGCATGAGCACGGGAGAAGGGGACCGAGCCATGTGTTAGGACCCCAGTGTATATACGCATACCTCGAGTCAGCCATCCTCCCTGCAAAACTCCCTTCAAAACCTTCCCCTTTTCCCATGTCAAAAACAAAACCAAAACTAAACAACAACAAAACCACAAGGCGAAGCAGGCACAAACGCACGAATAGGTAGGGAGTCACCACAGAAGGGTGCGGAAAGCCGCCGACTCCCGAGCGCCACGCCGGGCAGTCCCGGGGCTCAGCCGGGGGCGCGGCCGCGCAGCCGGGGCTGGGGCTGGCGCTGGGGCTAGCGCTGGCCAAGGCCCCGCTGGCCCCGCCGGGCAGAGCAGCCGCGGCGGCACCAGGCACCCCCAAGCTCGCCGCCGGAAAGTTCCCCCGGCGCCCAGGGCCGGTGCCCTCTTACCCTTAGTCCAGTCCACCACTTGCTTCGGGCTCCACCTGGTCACCGGCTCCATGGCGGGCTCAGCCCCTCCCGCAGCAGCCCCTACGACCGACCCGCAACCAGGCTCCTCCGGCCGCGGACTCACCCCCTGCCACTCTCCCATCCCGGCGGCGCCGCTCCGGACCGCCCCCTCCCTGGTCCGGCTCCTCCCGCCGGCCACGGCCGGGCCCGCCCCTCTGCCGCTCCGCCCCCAAGTGCTGTGACCCGCCCGCCCCGGGACGGCTCTTTGCTTGGGAAAGGGTCGAGGAGAAACTTCCTGGAGTTCCCGCTCCAACGGGTCCGGAGGGGCGGTGGTTCGGGAGTCGCCCGGCATCCTGCCCCGGGAGCGGCGGCCGACCCGCTTGGTGGAGCGGCGGCCGGGCGCTTCACCCCGCCTCGGTGGTGGCTCTGAGTCACAGCCTTGTGGCAATTTTAGCAGCAACTGAAGACTGCCTTCAACCACGCTTGTCCTAGTGTTGGCGTTTGGGGTTTTTATTTCTGAATCCCTCTCTTAAAAGCGTCCTTGGGTGTGGAGGCCGTTTCACCGTAAGAGATTACTTCTGTCATGCTGCTCTTGGCTGGGAGCTGCATTAAGCCATCAGCTGTATCTCAGGCTCGATTTCCTCAAGGGAAATGTGTCACTGTGTCCTGGCCGCCTCCTGAAGCCCATGTAAGCCTCCACTGAGTGCCAGCCCCTGCTCAGAGGTTAAAGGACTGACTTCCAAACTGTGTGCCCAGCACACCAACCTCCACCGTTTTGTACCACTGAGCACGTAACTCTGCCTACAACCACTTTTCCATTAACAAAGCAGCGAGAGGAGACGTGGAGAAACCAGTTTTTATTGTGTCTATCACAATACTATCTGGTTCAGCAGCAAATTCCAGCCTGAAGCCCTTTTGTAACATGCACGAAGGTTTCACTGCTCGTCTTCCTCAGTGGGAAAAAACAGAGTAAACTCTGCTGTGACAGTAAGACTGTGAAATTTTAACTTGGCAATATTAGAGACCGAGGAAGCAGCTGGGATTTCAGCCTTTCCAGTATCCCATTGTTTTCATCATTTCTCATCTCTATCCATCTGTTATCCCTAGTCATGTACTTGAAATGTAAGCTCTTTGGGGACAGGGGCTGTCAGTTTTGTGCGTGGCTGTGCAGCACTCAGAGGTGCAGTGCCCAGCTTTCCCACCACGGCACAAACAGCTGCCTTCTGACACACACTGCTGCAGGCTCCTGCACGGAATCAGGAAGAGTTTTAATTCTAGTTCTAGTTTGGGGAATCAGTAGTTTTAAAAAAAATTATCTCTTCGCATGTATACCTAAAAAATAATAATTTGTTCATTCTTTTTGTTACATGGTGGTTGAAAGTGTAATTTTAGTTCTTTATTATAAGGTCAACTCATTCTAGCTGATTTATTTATTTACTTTTTAGTTTGTGAAATACAAAGCCTGTCAGTTAACCTCTCTGCCTATTTGAAATATTAAAATGCAATTCCTCACAGCTTTAATATTGGTGCAACAACCAGAAGTTTCCTAATTCCTCATTGAATCGTGTACCATTCATGCTTAAAGAACACCCAAAAAGCAACTCTCCCTCCTCTTAGAGGCCTGAGTAAACAGATAGGCCTTGCTATGTGCCCTGCTAATGGTTTCACAAGGGTTAATGTAACAACGCTTCAGTCTTAACTACACAGATGCTTCCCGACTTGCAGGCTGGAAAGCAAATGTCTCTCGCTGTGTCTGTTTGGAGCAGTCATCTGCTGTCATCCTTCTCTGTCACACATCTTAGGCCAGTCCCTCTGCCTGATTTGGATCAGATAAGTACCATATTTAGTGAGTAAGGCATGCCGAGATGGTCACTTGCTAGCAAATTGCCAATCCAACAATTCCGTTATTAATTCTTAATATTTTCCATTTATTTTTTTAAGCAAGACAACATTGCAGTGGCTCTCTCTTCTTTTATTACATGATGTCCCCCCATACCAACTGCTTTATAGCCTGCTCTGGACACATAAAATGGGGCTGACAGGGGAAGGCAGTGTGCCAATGGTTACTCAAAGGGATTTGTAGCCATATTGCTTACCTTTGCTACTTTTTCCAAACCCAGATTGCAACTGCCTTTGAGTTGATTTTTCTCGTGATTTCTTCATCTCAAACTTGTCTTTATTTGAGATGAGATTAACTAGTAGTCAATTGGCATGATGCAATTAGTTCTGTTTATAGAATAAGGTATTTTTTTAAAAAAACCCTCATTGACAAAAGCAATAATAATTAAAAAAAAAAATTCTGTCTGATTTCTAGCAATGCCAAATCAAAAAATAACACTGCTCCTTTGCAAGTCTTTAGATGCTCTGTGAGTTAGTTTATGAGTTCTGAGCCAGTATCAACTATTAGGAAAGATGTCCATTCCCTTTCCCTGTTTGCAGCCTCATGTGGAGTTCATTGCTGTGCCAAGGACCAGACTACAAGCTCGCCAGAAGTGCATAGTTTTTCTTTTCTTACAATTTTATAGTGGTAAAAGTGATTTGATTTGAGAGGGAGATTCAGACCAATTGTTTGTTGATTGCCTCTTTTGTTTTTTTCCTTCTCTTTATTTCCTCTTTCAGGCCAGGTTTTCAAAGGGCTATCAGGCTAGTTTGCACGGGCAGCCTGACAACACAGAGCTCACCATGAACCAGGATCATGGTTTCAGAGTCAGAGACGCAGCACCCTGCACTCTCCCGTCACCCCAGCAGAATGACAAAGTGTTCATAAATCCACAGCCATACCCTGTCAGACTGGTAGAGGAAGTTACACAGTGTTTGTCACCTTCAGGTTTCTATCCTGGCAGCTGATCAGCAAAATAAAGTCAGGTGATTCTTTATAACAGAAAGTCTGCTGGCATAAATTATCCTTTCAAGAAAAAAAATTTTAAAAGTGTATTTGAATCATTGGAAAGACTTAGATTCATTTCAGCAGCTGGGTTGACTGTAGTCTGGCTTAACACTGCATTTACCATTTTACCAAAACATAGCCTTGTTGACCCCTTCTCTTAGGCCATAGTTTTCAATACCACCAGCTCATCACATAGGTCCAAATTTTGCTTGACAGATAGATGGTCACATTCTTGACAAAGTAACCAAAGTGGGCAACAAGGATGGTATTCAAATTTTAAATTAGCATGAGGGTGAGAGACTATGGTTGACCTAGCACAAAGACCTGCTGATACAGAGAGAACACACCAAAATTCCTTGAGCAGTTTAGAGTTTAGTGAGTTTGGACTGGGTTATCTCTTCACATCCGTTGCTGCTTGTGTCTCCTGGCTACTGCATCACAGTCTGCCTGTTGCCAGACTTACTACCACCCACCAGAGCTATGGCCCAGGTCCCATGGCATTGTACACATTTGCACAGGCAGCAGCAGCTCTGCACAGCTGCAGAGCTCCCTGCCTACGCGAATGCAGGTTTGAGTCTTAAGCCTCTTTCTCTGAGAGGTAACTGCTGTTACTCATCTCTAGAGGGATGAATAAACAAGTGTTTAGCCAAAGGTCACATACCGAGTTCAAAAAGTGTGGTTTCTGTGCAGGGCCACAAAAAGTTATTTTTATTACTGAATCAATTTTTTTAGAGGGGTCAGCATATTGCAGTTCATATTTTTGAGTGGAAGGGATGATTACGCTGTTTGGCAAAGCATGGACTTAGAAAGTTTTATGTTACATTACATTACATTTTCATTACATCATTCATGAAAGGCTTAAGATTTATTATTTAATATTCACAGATGAAAGCTGTAAAAATTGACAAATTTAAAGTATCAGGAACAAAAGCCAGTGTATGCTAGAAAATCCGCAGTTTACCTCTATTGACAATCCACAGGCGAGCAATTAGGCCATCATCCCTGACCTTTTGTAACTAGTAATTCTTCAGAGTCCATCAGTACTACTTTCATTACAAAAGAATTTAAGATTTACATATGACTTTCCAAGCATTACCTTAATCACACAGAGGGGCCACAGAAATCAGTAGGACTTTTTAGACAATAGCAAGAGAATTTTACCCTACATAACTAACTGAAAGCTTCCAGGTAAGGTCAGTGAGTATTAAAGTTCTTTTGGAAATTGCAACAGGTAACTTAACTGAGTCAGAGTGAGTCAGGTTCAGAACAGGGTTTGGTTCTATCAGCATGTAATTAAAAAAATTCACACTAATGGAAAACTCTTGTTGCACAAGAATCAACACCCTACTTCTCTCCTTGATACTGGTATTGTTAGTGCTGGATCTCTTCTGTATATGACAGCGTGGGAGATCTTGATGTAGCCTGATGAGAGAAATAGGTCTGCCTAGTCCTATTTTGAATACAATGTATTCAAAGGGAGTATTTTTCAGTGGATTGGGTAAGGAGAATAGCCGGAGGGGGGGTGTCTTCCTGCTTGAGCACTTACTTTGGAAAAACAATGTACTGGCCATGGCTTCCAACTGTGTGCTAGAGAGAACAGACTGACCAAGGTGTAGTGTCATTTTATGTAATACTCTAATGAATTCAGGATGATTTTGATAAAAAATTAAATTTCCCCTTCAGTAAAACAAAAATAGTAATTTCAGATCGGACTAAGTATATAAAAAGTCTTGCCCTAAATGAAATACTGGTTGCCAAGAAAAGGAAACATGAGAAAGGTATAACTTCAGGCCCATGTGTTTGTGCTAGTTCCCTTGGTGACCTGGATCAAATATTTTAATCTCTGTATTTTCATCTCTTCACCAGACAAAGGTTAATAATCTTACATTGGTGACAAATACCCTGTTTTTATTTACCCAATATATTCTTTCCTTTTAAAATAACTGAAATAGCTATAGCAATAAAAATAAATTGCCAGCTCAAGTTACTGAAAATATTTCTAAGCCCTGGAATATTTTTAGGTAGAAAGGAGTAAGAAAAAAATAGATGAGGAGACAGATGTAAAGAGTCAGATGCAAAGTGGTTCTAATGACTTAGCTAAATTCATTTAACTTTATGTGTATCTACAGCTGGCCATAATACAACACATATTGAATAAAGAGGGCTATGGTTATGGCTGGTTTATCCAAAGTTATGTTAAGAAGACCTACATATATTGCTCTATTTATAATATTTCTATCAGATTTATTGTAGATTTATTATTTTTCCCCATAATAAGGTTCCTGCACTACTTATTTCCTAAGAATAGAGCTGTATTGAATCCTGTTTTCTTCCATTCAACTTTAAAACAACCTACAAAAAGTTCCTAGTTGGGTGAAAGTTGCCACTGCCTGCTGCTATTAGTGTGTATATATATATGTGTCTACATGTATGTTTGTATGTACATTGATCACACTTTGCTAAACTGAGATAGACCATAAGGAGAAAGGTCTTCTCCTGAAGCTTTTCCTCAAAGCAAAATCCTATAAACTTTAAGAAGTATATTTTCTTCCTTTAAGAATGAAGAAATAGGACCTGAATTGCCATATATTTTTGCTTTTAATCCACTACATGATTTTATTAAGTGAATCTCAAATCACTGCACAGAAATCATTTCCTCCACTGCACCTTATGCTAAGGTAGCATGTTTTAGAAGAGGATCGCAAACCTGTTTTGCGAAATATAAATGAATTAAAAATGTATTTTATAATTAATAGAAATTAGGTTATAAATTTATTTTGACCTGCCTCGGGTCCCTTTACCTGGCTAGGAAACTATCTGACTCTAAGGTAAGCAAAGCACAGAAGTGATTTGTGTAAAATTACAAAACTCACCAATATCAATGTATAAAATGAAACTTAAATGACAATATTTGGGTATAAGAAATAGAGAAATGATTTTACTTGGTCCTAATTTCACTGTCCAAATGACACACAAGAGGAAGGATTTGTCTTGAACAGTTTGGTCAGATACAGAAGATTTACACTCCCAAACAACTGCTGTGAGTTTAGCACTAGCAAGGAGAAGTTTATGCTAGTAGAGGAGGGAAAGCACTTTGCAAAATTAGCAGGAGCAGCGTCTGCCCCACCAGCTGTGGATGTTTGTCCAGCTGTCATTTATCACAGGCACACATAGTCTGGTTCACCCTGCCTCTTAGGCCATAGTTCATAGTTTTCAGTACCAAATCTGTGTGCCACCACCTCACCAGCTTAGATCCAAATTTTGCTTGATAGATAGATGGTCACATTCTTGACAAAGTAACCAAAGTGGACAACAAGGATGGTATTCAAATTTTAAATTAGCATGAGGGTGAGAGACTATGGTTGATCTAGCACTGCTAATGCAGTGAGAACACACCAAAATTCCTTGAACAGTTTAGAGTTAAGTGAGTTTGGACTGAGTTCTCTCTTCACATCAGTTGCTGCTTGTGTCCTGTGGCTGCTGAATCACTATCTGCCTGTTGCCAGACTTACTACCACCCACCAGAGCTATGTCCCAGATCACAGAAGGACACAGAAGCAGAATCAGACTCATTGTTGCCTCATACCTGGAAGGGTGGAGAGATAGAGATGTGGTGCAGCGCAGGTGAAGTAGACATGGCACAGCCAAGTTCCTGGTTCAGAAGTAGAGGAAGAGGCTGAAGCACCATTCAAGCACCACACTACTCCAGGCTGAGGAAGAGTGAGGAGAGAAGCTGCGACAGCAGGTGGTACAGGAGGAGAAGGGGCACCAGAGCAGATGGGATGTCCCTACCATTCCTGAACTCACACAAAGATGGTGGAAACCTCCTCCTCCTGCTGAAGGGCTACATGTGGGCCAAGGCAGGCAAGACTGTCTCTCGTATATCAGTAGTGGCATCCTCACAGCCTATTCCACATTCACCTGGAAACTTGCTCAAAATAAGGTCTAAGAGCTATGAATTTACAGAAGGAAAACCAGAGTTATTCCTACACAGAGCATGCTGATACTTCTTTGTGTATCCTATTTAAAGACCCTGATTCAAGAAGCCTATGTTCTGCCTAAATCACACTAACTCTTCCTCATCCTCTTACTTTAATCTTGAGACATGAGGAAGCAATAGCCAAAGGGATTTAAAGCCAGGCTGGCTGAATGTGCACATGCAGCAGTGGAACCACAAACTAGAAACATTTTTTTTTAAAAGCTATGTGGCTGTCATGGTTTTAGAGCCCAAAATCCAATGCCTGATTCTTAGCCCCCCTCCCACATCTCAACCCCGTGTGAGATGGGTTTTCCAGACAAAAACACAAGACTCAATATGGGGGGAAAGGAATATATTACAGGACTATACAACAAATAAATAGTATAATACATTACATACAATCTTAACTCTATTTCTACCATGACAATAATATTTACAATAGGCCAAATCTCTTCTCCCTCCAAATAAAAGTCCAGGAGGGAAGAAGAAGAAAAGACCCCTTCCAGTCTCTGAGCAGCAGTTCTCTCTAGAGCAGCAGTATCTCCTCTTCCATGCAGCAGAAGCAGTTGCTGGCTCTCTGCCAGCACACACGAGGGAGGCCTCCAAGCCTCTCTCGGCCCCGTCTCCAAACGAAGGGTCTTTCCGTGGGCTGCATTACCCCAGACAAAGGTTGCTCCACCACGGTCATATCAACGAAGTGCAGAAGCCTTCGTGACGGTCTGGTATCTTCAGGGGAGTCAAGCCCCTTTACAGAGCTTCTGTGCTCTGCCTCAAGATGGCTGCCGGCTTCTCTGAAGCTTAGCAGCAGTGGGGGGGGGGCGAAGGTCACCCCACACACACACATTCCTTTGGCCGTCCTGGCTTAGCTCAGGAGGCCTGAGCTTTTTAGCTCCTCTCTGCAGTGCATACTGCACCCCAAGACTCTTTCAAGTGAGTCTGATCATCTTCCTCTCTCTCGGAGGAGTCTCCAGGGAGTTTGGGGAGTTTTGGTTATTCAGTTCTTACCCCGAAACTCTGTCTCTGCAGGGCTTAATCCTGCTCTCTCGTGCTGGCTCTTTTCTCTCTTTCCTTGCAGGAGTTCTCTCTGTGTTGCTGCATACTTGTTTGTTGCTTCTTCGGTTCTTATCTCTTGGCTCTGTGCCGCCACTTTTCTCCGTCCACTGCTGCTCTGCCGCTTCTCTTAGTGTCTCCTACTGCTGCTTACCGGAGAGAAACTCCCCCAGCTCTTAGCTACAGGCACTCAGCCCTGTTTAACACTGTTCCGAGTCCCTGCAGCCCCAGCCAAGGGGCTGAGGGGGGCCGGAGGCCCCAAGGGGCTCCAGCCCCTGCTTCCTCGTGGCTCACAACAACATGGCTACCACACTTCTAACTACAAGTACAACTACTTCTTTTCCGGTCTAGAGATATGTTTATATTTTGCAGGAGCGCAGATTGGTCAAACCCCAAGGGTCACCACCCCCTGTAGTGGTTCAAACCACTACAACAGGTAGATAGAATTTCTTGCTCCCTTTTGCAGTCTTCCTCTTGCTTCTTCTTTTTCAAGGATGCTAGGTACACAAATATGTGAATCTGACCTTTTTTCTTAATAGCCTAAATTTATCTGCAGACTCTGAAATGTAAGAAAGGTGTAATAGCTCTATTTGCTAGAGCTTTACTTGCAAATCGAAACTATTTTTTGGAAGACAAAAAGAGTCATAGGAAATAAACCATTAATTTGAATATCTGCTTAGCTTTAAATATAATACCTGAAATCTGAACAGAAGGTTTGTTTTTTTAATTTTTTTTTTTTTAGTTATCATGTATTTATGACTTTTAAGTAGAATTGGCAGCAGTATCACAATTGGTTACTGTAGTTAAGAAAATCCACCTAATCAGGAATGAAAGACCCCAGCAACTTGAGCAACAGTTTCTCTAGAAAGCTGAAAAGCAAGCTACTGTCGTAGTATCTTTTATAGAATTCTCAAATCTTCAGATCTTAAAACACACTGCAAACATTAACAAGCAGCCTCACAAAATACCTGTGGTCTTGTGGTTAAGACAGCAGAACACAATTTCAAAAGCAAGAGGTTCAAAGCCTTGCTCTGTCATAGCACAGCTCATGCAAGACTAAGAAAGACTCTGATCCTGAAGTGCTTTATGATTAGGCATGAGAGTAATTCTGATAAATTTAGTGAGAAGAACATGCTTAAATGTTTTCAGATTAAGGGGATTTAAGGGTACCTTTGGGTTCAAAGTCCAAACAACCCTCCTGCAGCTGCTAATAGCCTCATCCCCAACTGTCCATTGGAGCACCTGAGGAGCTTCCAAAAATAATTCCACATACTTCCTTGCAGAGGGAAGATCTGTGGCAGAGGGTCTACTGGAAGAGACAGAGCAGGGGTAGGAGGGAGAGCAATAATATCATAAAACATGACTACTTAACTACTGCCACAGCTGTCTTGTCACACATCTGCCCAGGCCCTCAGCCCAGGCTGGGCTAAGCTCTACAGAGCAATGAGTATCTTTTGACCAAGAGCTTTTCTGAGTTCAGGTGCTAACTTTGTTCACTTCCCTGTGGCACGTGGGGATTCTGAATTAATAGGCATATTCAGAGTAGGTCTGATCAAACCAGTTAGGTGAAAACATTGGGGCTTCATCCACCAACTGGGTGAGCCGCAGCCTCACCCAGGCTGTGGGGCATCTCAGTTCAGCTCCCTGCTTTGCCCCACAGGATTTCGATTTGCTTCCATGGCCTGTTTATAGTTATAGGTTTCACCTCCCCAGTCTAGCCCTAGCAATATTTCTTAAAGGACTGGCTCAGCTAGTTCTCTCAAAGCTTTCTAGATTTCGTGGCTTATAGCCTTTATGCGGCCAGCTTCCCTCATGTGTTGTCTGTGCAATCTGAGGAGTAAGCACATGCATCTGTGGCCCTTGTGGCCCTTGCCCTTTCAGCAAGTGCTGTTGGTACTGGCAAAGTACCGCTATTATAAATCACAGATTGAAAATGAAATGGTAAATCACACTCAACAATTTGCTTTGAAAATTACAGCTTTTTTATCATCATTGCTGAGAAGTGTATACCTGTCATTCCTTCATCAAGGAGTAGCATTGAAATATTTCCTGTACATTCACCACAAGCCTATTCCTTTAATAAATTACTCCATTATGTATAATGCTTCCTTAGACTGTATATTACTCTTGGTTCTGCAAAGAGTTGACTCATTGATTGTGTTGAGCCTGGGGTGCATAATGAAGCCCCAGGGAAGAGAAGCAATGAGGAATGGAGAAGAAAAAGAGGTCATTTAATCCCCTGAAAATATGGCTTTCAGAGACCAAATAGTAGGTCTGTCCTTTGAATTAGTGACTGCTCTGAAAGCAATAAAAGTTACAAACAAATGTTGGTACTACAAGTGTTGGAAGACCTTATAAATCATATGAGAAAGGTTAAAGCAACTATCTGACAATAGTCCTTCTTGAAACATGTTGATTTTCAAAAAAAAGTTTATAGCCTCCCTTCTGGACAGTAATCTTCATAGCAGAAGTCTAACAAAAACTTTTGGAAACTGCATTCTGTAAGTATTCTTTGTCTCCACTTCAAGGATAATTATGTTTCCTTTCCTTTGCTTTCAGGTTTTTTTCCTCAAAATTTGATAATTTAATTAGAAAGTGTAGCTACAAGCAAGGAGTTCACCAGACTGGAATTGCAAGTTTCTGCGAGAATCATGCCTATAGTCATCTTTTAGTAAAAGAGAACTTTGTTCACCTCTTCCTCAGTAACAGCATCCTATACATGAAGATGGAAGACTTGATAAAGGTATAAAAAAAGACGCCAGGGCATACGAAAATTTGAATATAACCCAAAAAAACAAAAGTCATGGAAGCAGCTTTAAAACAGCAGATTCAGTGGACAGAAATTAGGCCAATACATCAAATATACATTGTTTGTTGTTGATGCCTGAGGCCACAAAATTATTTGGAGTCTTTGGCTTTCTGTGTGTACGAGATGATGTCAGAAACCAGAAAATGGGCTGATGTTTGTTCTTTAAACCCAGCCACTAGATGAGTAGGGTTGTTGTTTTTAGGTATTTAGTGTTTTGTTGGAAGTCTGGCACCTCTCACATGCTCCTTGAAAGAGAAACAGCACTACAAGAATCCGAATTTGCCTCTCAGTTTTTCATCCCTCACACACAGACAGAGCTATTTGCAACATACTAGTTTGGGGCCTACTTTTTTATTGTGATTTAGGTTTAGCTTATGAAACTATATACTTTTCATGGTCGTGGGAAGATGTGGAGACCAAAAGCCCTAACCGAGTAAAGCACAGAAAGATATGGTGTGATGAGCACATTGGGAGTGGTGGACTTTGTCACAGGCTCATGTCAAAGCTGTTTTCATTACACAGACTTGCCAAAGCACCACAGCCCTGCAATGTACAGACATTTGTAAAGGCCTCTGCTTATGTTTTTCCCAAAATGACATACCATTTCAAGGAAGCAGAGGGGAATTGGTCCAGCCACTGGGAGATGCTCGTTTTATTACCAAATCCTATGTAAGCATCTGAATGTCAGTATTCAAAAGAAGTCCAAGAGAAAGACTGATCTCACCTATGGTTAGCCTTTCTTCATGGCTCCCCTCTCTTTCTGAAGTCAAGGGGAGAGATCACCAGCTTGCAAAAGTGTTCTGTTTGGAAGGGAGTGGAATGAATTCCTCCTCCACTGGTTTATATGCAAAGTTCCTGTCAACAATTAGCAAAATTTGTTCACTTAAGACCTTCCAGTGTTCTTGAAATACTTCTCTTTCATTTACAGCTAAATTTGGGACATTTTCTGATGGTTTCAAGGGAGAACTAAAGAGATTTTTATAAAAATTTGTGTAAGAAGAAAGTGAAGCTGGTGTTCCTCTACGCTCTTTTGTTGTTTATTCTGTCCTCCATGACTGCAAATGGAAAGAGTGAGCAGTTATCCCAAAGGTGAACACCTTCAGTTCCCCTGGGACCAAATCAGAGGTAATTTTAACCATGATCAAAAAAGATACTACCAGATTTAAACACTAGAAGTGGAAAGAGCATATTTCCTTGCAAGATTCCCATTAGCTTTCCAGAGTCAGTTCTGGATATGGAGGCCAGGAGCAGCTTCTCCAGTCACTGACCCTTTGCGTGGTTAGGATTTGCCCTATAAAGGCCTAATAGACACTAACATGAACAGATTCTTAATTTACTGCCTACAGCAGGTTTGTATATGAAGCCTGCCTCCTTTGGAACCCTGGCAATTTCCTCTGTAGTGGGTGCATTGAAACACAAACCTCTTCTTAAAAAGGTGAACATGTATACTGCACGTGAAAGCAATCAACAGAAACCTTTTTCTCTGAAAAAGCAGGAGAGAGACAGGCAGCACTGTGCATCCTTTGTTTATGTTCTGAAAGGAGCCAAATTCCATGGACATAAAACACATATCCCAAAGGCTTCGTGACTCCCTTTTCATTCAGTGTCACTGTACTGAAAAAATCTTTTATATAGCAAAATTTTACTATCTTTTGACAAAATTCTAGCTTTATTGTGATCGATTGCTCTGGTTTATTGCACTATTATATGTTTGGTATCTCAATCTGTAGTTAAGGCTGCTTAATGTTTTTGAACAACATAGGTTTAGAAATGGACCACTTGACTGGTGAGGCTTGAGGTTTTTTCTATCTCTTTAATTATCTACTAATAGACAGAGTTTCACAGTACTGTATATTTGGCTGTTTATGACTAGGCCTTCTGTTTCCTGTCAGTTGAATCATGGAGTTTTCCCACTAATTTTCTTGTTTTGAAGACCTATGCTTTTTAAAAAAAAAAGAAAAAGAAAACTAAATGTGATCCAGAGTAACACAAGTCTGCTAATTTTGCTGAAGCTGCTGATTCAACAAGGTCTTTCAGCATTTGTAAATTTGGGGGCATGACAGATGGAGCTATTTTTGAAACAGTATCACTAGTTATACGTTTAAAGTTACACTTGTGTGTAAGTACTTTGTGAAACCAAACCTAAATCTGTGGGTTAAACTGAGATGACTCATTTAAGGGAAAACATCATATATGTGAAAAATATTCCCACTTCCTGATAAGTCATCAAATAGTAGCTTTTATTAAAATTCCAAAGATGAACTTCTCTTAGTTGACCGTACAGTTGTAAGTCAGGAAGCACAAACCGCAGTAATATCATTAATACAAGGTGTGAGAGGATTCAACCCCATAAGCAGAATTAAAAAACGACCAATATAAATTAGAGATATCTTATTAACTTCTTAAGGGAAGTCTCTCTCATGGCTGATTAATGAATTTATCTAACTTCAGGTGAACAAACAATTCTGGAAATGTAAGTTCATGGTTTTAAGTGACACAGAAGGCCAAGCAGAAAGTATTGATGCCAGATAATTTGCCCTTAAGTCCATAAATTCTGGAAACATAGTGTAGTGTTGGGTGTTAGGTGCTAAACATCCTGAAACCTTCATCAGCAGTTTGTCCATTGGTAGGTAAATTTTTCAGATGGTCTTTAGATGATCTATTATGTTACTCCTGATTGCAAGTTCCTCCTCTATATCTTGTCTTCTCTGCTGCTTCAGTGTGAAGAAAGGTAAAGTCTTTAACCATCTTATCTATTAAGCAGCTGGCACAACTTGTGTAAACAATTCTTAGCACTGCATTTGAGAATGTTTACAAAATTGATAAGGCTCGAGTGGGCATTTTACTCTTAGTATTTATTTTTCTATACAAAATATTTCAGAAACAAAAACAGGTAATGTATTCCCAGCTCTTTCTGACTGCATATGTTTTTTCCATGAATGCCATTTACAGCAGGTAGCTCTTCCTAACATTGTAGCTGCAGGATCAAAAAGTGCAGATGAACAACAGCAGCTACAACAATAAACACAAAATGGAACAAAAAAACTCCCCAAAACAAACCAAAGAGAAAACTGCCTGTTTAAGTAATACTGTCTTCCTCTGCCAAGTAAACCAAAGTCTCTAATGGCTGTAATTTGGGGCTATTTTTCACAAATCTCTCTTAAAAAAACCCGAAAGTACAGGAATGTGTCCATGGAGCTAGTGGGATTTTGAGTTTAATTTATCCTTTCTTTTCATGGCAGCAGAACAACAGCATTTTATTTCTTTTTTTCTTTTTTCCCCCTACACTCTTGAGTTCTTTACTTATTTTTTTTTTACCTTTTAAAATTCTACTTCAGAAGATTTGTTTATAAGTGAACCTATGGAGTCTTTAAGATATTTGGAACCTTTGAGTGACTTCTTGTTGATGTATTTAACTGATCAATCTCACAGATATAAGATGAAATCTGCTGAAACTCAGACGAGTCTTCCCCAAATATATACCACTACATTAAATTTTCCCATAGTCCGTTTAAACATTCAGTGTTCTTGTGCTTGTACAGGCAGTTTTGAAATATCATGTGTGGTTTATGGCAACTTCTATGTAGAGTCCTTGGGGTGTCTAGATCCCTGTTAAGACTATCCCGGGTATACAGACCCTTGTTAAAATACTAAGCAACTACTATTTCTGAAGATCAGTGGCCTTATATGGATCCCTTTAAATTAACTAAGCCACATTTGGTGCTAATCTCAGATATCCCATGTTGGTCTTAGTATTTGCCAAAATCTGCTGAAACTTAGTCAAAGTTGTAAGTAGTGATTATGACATTTGCTGTCACAATTTGGGATAGTGCATACATCGATATTTCAAATGCTGAACCAAGGATATTTCATAGTAGTCTCTGATGACACAAAAGAATGTTTTGTATAGAAAATCAGTGAATGATATCTCACTGATTTCAATATAAATAAAATTAAATTTAGCAATTTGGACTTCAAAAGGTAGTCATAGCCAAATAACCAAGTTATTAAGAGTTTATATGGTGAACTAAATGGAGCCTCTGAATATTTTGGGAATCTTTAGCCATCATTGATTAATTATCTTTATGGATTTCCTACCTATTTATCTTCCCCATTTAACTCTTTAGTCTTCTGATAGCTGGCCAATAACTGATATTAAAACCTTCCAAATCTATTGAGATTTTGGTTTCACTTTGCATGTGATGTATTGCTTTTGTGGTTTTAACTGTGGTACAGAGTTTGCTTAAAACAGGAGGTGGCAATAATTACCTCAGTCTTCTTGGTGGCTTCAGCAGGGACATGGCAGATCTTTTTTAGGAGTTTTATATAAGTGACAGCATCTCTATCCAGACAGTTCCTGTGCAGTCCTAATATGTTCTTCTTATCCAGAAGTCTGTAAAGGATTGATCTGTTTTTATTTGTCTAAATATCTGGCTATTCACACACTTCAGAGAAAGAAAAAGAAAGAACTTGAGGCAGCCAAAGTATTTCAATGAGTCAGCCAGGGCAAGCAATGTATATGCAATCTGTACTCAGCTTTGAGGAATTGGATGAATTTATATTCATTTTTTATATATTTTCTCCACACATGTTTAAAATCAGTTCAACTTGACTTATTCCTCTTCCTTCAATATGACTCACAATTCCTTAAGCACTTTACTTTTGAAACGTGCAGCTTGAAAAGATTGTAACACCATAATAGTTCCTGATTTTTGTGGGCTGGTGTTACTTTTATTACATGGTGCTATGTGCCAGTGGTGTATTTGGGCTGATGCAGATAGCCTAAGGTTACCCTGTGCCTCAAGGTATTCTTCTTCTAACCAGACCAAGATAACCACCAAACTGCAAGAACTTGCCTGGCATTGCAGTAGAGAAGTCATGTTTTCCTGAGGGTGGAGGTGTCCAAAGAAGAAGGCAGGATTGTTCAGTTTAGGTTAGTACATTGGAGCTGGTACTGGTACCTGGCAACATTTGTGTGTTTTAGAGAAGGAAAAGAAGGCTTATGGGGTTGGTGATCACTGTAAAAGGGTGTTCTGGCTGCCAGCGACAGCAGGAGAGAGGGATGGAGAAACTCTAGGAAAAAGAGCAGCAGAGTCAATGCATTAAAGACTGTAAATAAAAAGCATGTAAATAAAATCACAAATACTGCAGAGTAAATTAATAACACCTATAATAGGGCATATGGGCAGTTAGCCTGCAATGCCTGCTTTTTGACAACTTAAATTTCCATATCTTCCAATAGCTGCCCTTTGTCCTCCGAATCTCGAGCAAAGATAAAGTAAAAGTTAGTCTCCAGAAAGCCCCCACTCATGTATATGACTCATGAGTATGAGGAGTGAGCAAGTTAGCCATTTTTATTACATCCCATAATTCTGAAAATGTGTGAAAAAAATCTACAGAGAAAGAAAGGATAAGAACCACAGGGAGAATTTGCTTTTTGATAAGGTAGATAATAGAATAATGTTTGTCATTATCCTTGGGCATTTGTCTATATTCAGTTTTTTCTCAAAGGTCATTTTGTTATATTGGGCTCAGCAATCCTGTGAAATATAATTAGCTTTGTCATTTGATGCAAGACAGAATGTGGTCCAAGTTTAAATAGAAAGACAATGGCTTTTATCCACTTTTTTTCTCTCAAAATGCATCAGCAGTGTTGACACAGACCAAAATCTGTACTGCCAAATAAATATATGGAATTCCTTATGCTAGTGGAAACTGAGCAGGCAAATTCTTATGCAACAAGTTGAGATGGACATCTGTATCACATGTATATCAGCAGAGAAGAAAGAAGATTCATATAATCACAATGTCACATATATTTTAGTAAGAAGAAAGAGGACTTTGGTTCATCTGTTTTATTCTGACATTACAAACGTGAAGACCATCTGCTGAAATCAATCCTTTTAGCAGAACATCAACTTTATTATTTTTATTACTAAAAGACATTTCAAAAGCATTATTGCAAAAGGCACTTTGAGGTCTCACTGACATTAGCAAAAGGTTGGTTTCTAAAGGAAAAAAAAAATATAATGATGATCTTGTGAGTCAAAGGTAGGCTGAAAGAATATGTCCCTTTCACTGAATTATATCGCCACACTGCATTTTGATTTGTCCTTGCATAGACTTTCACCTGAGGAGCTCAAGGAAGTTCACGAATAACTGAGTGGCAGAAGGAATCACTTTCAGTTCCTTTCACTGTTACGTCGTGATACTGTATTTTGATCTGTTTGTCCTTGCATAGAGTTTCATCCAAGGAGTTCAAGGAAGTTCACAAATAACTAAATGAGTCTCAGAGAGTAGAGAGAGTGATAAACATTGACTGATTCATGCACAGCCGTTCAAAAATCAATAGCAGAGAAAGGCACAGAGCTCACATTTTCTGGCTGCAGCAATAACCATGCTGCTGATTCACGAACACACTGGAGATTATGCCTGGTTTCAGTGTGCAAGTTCATTTTGAACGTCAGGTGCTCAAAGTAGAGAAAATACCTAAGCACATTTCTGAATCATGATCTAACTTAATTTGCAAGGGAACTTCATGAACCTTGCACTGCAACAGACTTCTGCACCCATTCAGTCAGCAAAAAAAAAGCTTCAGGCTCCGGCCTCATCCAAACGCAGTCATGACTTCAAGAGACCGAAGAAGACAAATCATCTTTATTTCATGAGAGTGGCCACCATCTGCTGATGACTATAGGTAATGGTTAAAATTAGGACATTGAATTGCGTCTCAGCCCTAGCTAAAGCCTTGTTTATTTGTTCACTCTGGAACAGCCCAGGCACAAGCACTCAGGAGGCATGGCAACTTTGCAGCAGATTAGATAAGCTCTGGAAAGGTGCAGTAGATGGCTGGTGGGGGGACATAGAAGGGGAAACAGGTTTATTCAGTGCAAGGCATCTGTCATAGCCTTAAGTGAAGACTGGAAACATGGAAACTGACGATAGTGTCAGTCCCAGAAGTGCCTCACAGGGTGCTCTATAGGTTTCATACAGTTAAAAAAAAAACAATGAAAAATGGGCTAAATAGTGTTCTAGATTCCTAGCATCCTATAAACTGTCTTGTTTTAAGCTTCAGTTTAAACTTTCCACTTTTGTTCTGTTTTTATCATAATAAAATTTCTACAGTGATATATGCAACACAGTTCATTTAAATCAGAGACTAGTTGGTAACGGGAGCTGTGAAGATCAGTTTCTTATGTCTGTGTATGACGTGATTTATTTCCTCTGTAAGCAGTGTTTGATCAGAGCAGTTCCGAATTTCCATCATCTGTCTCCCATGTGGCATTTTCTAGTGGCTGGTATTACAGTTGAGCTCATTTATAGAAGCTACCCTTAATAGGGGCGCAAATTTTCCTCTGCTGTACCAAATAACTTCAAAGAGACTTTGTACGTAGATGAGAAGTTTATAACAGAGAGTTGCATTTTCAAAAGTGCTTACTTGTCTTGGTCAATATTTTATTTTCAATCATCTGCCAAAAAATCAGTTTGAGGTTTTTTTGTAGCAACATCTGGAGTAAATTCAAGCAACTCTCTGATGCTATGACCTTACAACACTACATTATAATACTAAATACTAAAATTCTTCGTGTTCTCTTAAGTGCTGCCTATTTACAAGAACAAGCTAATTTTGTGAAGACAAAACGGGTCTTTGCATGTCATAGAAGACTTATTTTAAAATTTACTCAGTTACACGGATCAGTTTGCACCCATTTCTATCAACAAATAATTGAAAAATATCATCAGGCAATTTGCTCTAGGTTTGTAAGCCCTGGGGAACTAGATTTCAAGGGAAAAAAAGGGATAATGAAAGTAAGTAATATTACAGATTATACTGAGCCAAATCCGTTTCCACTCTTTTCCAGATTTGCAAGTGGAGGGGGAAGTAAAGAGTTCCCTTATTTGATAATTAGTTAAGTCCTAATTAGTTTCAGAAGCCTAAGGAAGGGAGTAAACTAAAATCCTAGATAGAGAGGAATTCATGTAGACATTTTCAGTAAGGTTACTAACAAACATGAGTAAGCATTGTAGGAAAATGTAGGTGTGTGATGTAGGTAGAGGACCTACTTCCAAAGCCCTTCCAAAGCACTTAGGAAAGTACCCTTTCATAGCTGCAACTATCATAGCTCTAGTAATATATTGCTACTACTCCTGTACTAACAAACAGCATTGGCAATACTCTCTATTACGCTTTGAAAAGACAGTTATTATGTTTACCTGTAAAAGATCCACCTGCATCCTACAGCAAGAAAGTCAGAACCTACACTGACACGCTGTGTAGCATCAAGACAAAAGAAAAAAGACATCAAATTCCATTTTTTAACTAATCTGAAGACGGTGATAACAAAATATGTACCGGTCTGCCTTGGAGTCCGCTACATTCATACAAAGGACACATTGACCAGGCTGGCATAAGAAATTAGAGGAGTAGCTCTATCTTCATGACAGCTGGAAAGGAAAAGGCCAGGCTGACATAGTGGTTTAGTGAATTAAAATTTTAGCCCATTAGAACCCAGTGGTATAGCTAGGTCAGCACTATTTTTGCTGTCAAGTCATGCCCACATAACTTCCGTTTCTGGGAAGAAAGAAATATTTGCATTTATTTAGGCTTTGCACCAAGAAGCAAAAATTCCCATGAAAACCATGAATGACTTGTTGGCTGACTTGAGCAGCAAGAATGCCTAACTGTGAAGTCAAATGTGTTGCACAAATTTGTTTATTTCTCCAGGTTCACCCTGATTCCATTTTGCATTATTCCCTGAGGTGGACAAAACTCTAAAGTTTGAAAGTAAAATTAGGGTCAGAGTAGTATATACAGTCATTTGCATATGGATCCAAGTTTCACAGCATGGAAATCCCAACTGGTTTGAAAACAAGATAGAAATACTATGAGAACAGATTATTTTTTGACTATTGGGTGTGTTTGTTTTATCTCCCTGGGGAGAATGTGGGTTCCCTAAACCACACTCTGAATTTAGATTCTCTACCGAGAAACCCTAGAGAGGAAATTCTAAATTATAGCTTTCTGCTAGCTGTATTTGGCAGCTGCATCTAGGAAATCTGCGATGTCTGGTGCTCTCCCTGAAGCCAACAGGATTTCCGCAATATATTGAAGGGATTTCCCACCAGGGCTCAACGAAGATGTTGCCAGTATAAGTTATGATGGACAACTCTTATTCTAAGCATTCTCCTGTGCTTCTGTCTTACAAAGAGGGAAAAGCCACCTAGCTCATTTCAGGAAGAACAAGCACAATGGCATTGATACAGGTTCATGTGTACCTGATCAGACCATATGTAGAGATGAAAGGCTTTAGATAGATACTATTATTTCCCTCAGTGATTGTGCATCCTTTCTTTATGTTCTTCACTAAATACAATAAAAGTTGGCAATATTTTAGCTTGACTCCTTCCCTTCAGCAGTTTTAAAGAAACAAATACTATTTTATTTCTGGTTCTAAAGGGACTTTGGGTAAATCAAACACAAAACTCCAATTAATTCAGAAGTGCTCTGACACAGCTTTCAACTTGTTGAAAGTGAGGCCTCGATGTTCACTGGCTACCTCAACAAACTACTGCCCTGTAGACTATTTTGTCATTTAATTTGATACCCGATAACTCATATTTTTAGGCAGCATATTCACCTGCTCTTCTTCATAAGATGTGTATATCAAGAGGCCCTACCTTTCCTCTAAGATTGTGTGATTTTTTGAATTACTTATAAGAAAACAGGAGCATGACTTACTGCATCTGCTGGAGAATACTGAACGATAATTACATACATCAACATAATCATCAAGTAACATCAACTATTTTAAAGGTAAGCCAAACTCAGTCACAGCTGGAGATGAGAGATGAAAGGTAGAAATCAGAGGTAAGTAAGAAGATTTCAGGACATAAATTTGCTTCACCTGAGCTCATTTCTCTCCACTGTGCAAGCTGAAGGTTGCAATTGGGAGTGGGGCTGTTGCTCTGGACATCTTTGGTATTCTTCTGAAACATATAGACCTCTGCAGTGTGACCTGCTGCAGTTGAACACCCTGCAGAGCCACAGGAGTTCTCCTGCAGATCACCACACAGTACATGCATCCCCAGTGAGGTGTAGGCTGAAGTTTTACCTGAGAACTGTAGCCATGTAATATTCTCTATTTCTTCTTCTGGGAAAGAAAGGTCTATGGGTCCTATTTTGTGGCAGAAGTCTCATTTATTTGAGCACAGATGAAAAGCTGAATGAAACTAAACTGTGTTTAGGAACATTAATATAACATGAAAATCAATCAATGAAAACATACAGGAGTCAACTTTTACTTGGGCTAGTTTGAAGTTAGTGAATAGATCAAAGCTGTTAAGACAAAAATTATGACTTACAAAGACTAATGATAGAGAATAAGAACCTGTACAAAAACAAATAAAACACCTGCCTGAACTTGAGGGTGGCAAGGGAATTACCCACAATGAAACATATTTCCTGAAACATGTTTACATGAAAATTGCTTGGGGGTTGGGAGCACAAAGTAATTAGCTGAAAAATAACTAGCTGGGTGAGGTCAGAAGATCTGTTTGTCTAGTCAGTGTTATAGGTCCAATGCAATGGGAGCAGAGGAAGGGAAAGGAGGGTACTGCAGGTAAAAAAAAAATTAAAAATAAAAAAGGAGCACAGGACATATTTTCTTACTTTCCGGAATCAGTAATACCCCATAAAGCTACAGTGCTTAAATTATTAGAGCTGATCAAGGATCTCTCACTGTAATACATTTCCAACTGAAAATGCAGTTCCCATAAAGCTGTTGCTTTCTAGAGGAAAACTATATTTAAATATAATTTTGGGGCAAAATAGTATTTTGAGTTGTTGAACTGACTTGAGATGTTTCATTTTAAGTCAGTTAGCTAAACTGTTTTTCCTACCTATGGCAAATTGCCTCATATGAACTCTAGACCAAGAACCTTGCTGTCTTAGGTCTGTGCTGGACACTGAGGTTTTACATCTTCAGTGATGCAAAACAGCCGTTATCTGACTGTATGACATGGTGCTTCATAGAATTCACTTGCACAGAGTTTGTCCTGAGAGGTATAACTTCACTAGAAAGTTTGGCCCTTCAAAATGGAATGAATGTCAACTATCATGAGGAAAACACAAAGTTTAGCTGCACCAAACTGTGTTGGTTACATACCATACTGAGTGTTTATGGGCTGGAGTATTACAGGAATTATGATCAGAGCTCCTGCAACACTCAGAAAAAACAACCATAACATTTCTAAGATTCAAACACAGGCTGTCACATATGACAATAATGGTCACATGAGTCTGCCCTTTCAAGGCTGAGCTGAAGCTTTTCCCTTGCGAGTTTTTTTAGCAAGCAACTTTATACAAGAACATGTTATCCTAAAAAGGTAGCCCTGATAAAGGCATTGATGGCATTTTAAGAAACATCAGTTGCAGCCTTTTGCATCCCAGGCAGATGCCACATCATTTTCTATGCAATGCTGCTGTATACACCCCAGTCTCCTGGAGTGTTGTAAGCTTGCAGACACTTGAGCAATTTCAGACAATGTCACAAGAGGATAAATGACATAGAAGTGTATGATATAGGTGGCATTTCCCATCTTCCAGATACTGCTTTTAAGGCCCAGCCATTCTTTTACTGACGCGGAATGAAACTTTTCTTTGCATGCTGTGCCCTGCCTACAACTAATCTAGTCTTTATTATAGGAATACGTTAATTATTCTTATAGTCTTTACTATACAGTACCTATGCTCTTACACTGAAGTATGTGTTTGGCAAAACATCCTGAGAGGACAGCAAGTCTTCTTCATCCTTTGGTGACCACACTGTCAGCATTTTTCCAAGCAACCACACTGGAAACAGGTCTCTTCCCCCCTGTTTTTGGCCATTTCCAAATGTCTGCTTGGAAACCCAGTGACTCTGGGTGCAAGACATAATCTCAGTGAAAACTGGTTCCATTTTCTTTCTGAAGACTAGACAGCGATGCCGTGGCTTAGCTAGAAGGAATGAAACTTAGCAAAGTCCCACTTCAGAAAACAACCATATACTTAAACTCCACTGACTTAAATTTAAAGCCTTCATACTGTCCTTGAATGGAAACCTTTCCTGAGCAGGCATTTGATACTTTAACTAACTTACAATGTTGAGCTGGGTTTAATAGGCTGCTTAGAGTCCCTGCAGATGACTATAGGCTGTGAGTTTAACACCCTTTCACCATAACGGAGGTCTTCTTAGAAGCTGACCCCCTTCATCACTATTCATGGCTATTTTCCTCCATTATCATAATGCCATGTATAGGCAGAGTGCACAGTTAAAGAAAAATAAACAAATGAAATTGCCAACTGATGGCAAAAAGCCAGCCCCATGTCACCATCTGCCAACCCCATCCCCTGATAAAATAAAGTCCTGGCATTTTGCCAGGAATGCTGGCATAAGAAGTGTGAAATTAAGTATTCCTGGCTGTGCACACTGAAAGTCAGAAAATCTGGACCCTAATGGTAAAAAAGAGGAAATGAGTTAACACCCCAGTGACTTTCCACTAAGAACCTTCTGTTGCGGCACCTGGAATTGAAACCTGAGGAGTAAGGCTAATATCATCCCAGGAAATATTATGTGCTAGCCCAGGTCGTATGAAAGGAGGGAAGCCTCGAGTCCCTGAGACTGACACCAAAAAAGGTTGGAACACCTTCCCTGAGTTCCTGGAGGAAATCAGTTAGATGCAGGGGCATTCAGTAGTTTCCATCAGTGAGAGCACCTGGGGATTAAGGCTGTGGGAATTTGTGGTGGACAAGGTCATCCACTTCTCCTTTCACCTTTGGTGTAGAGTCTATCCATAGACAGAGCAGATATCAAGTCTGTCTCCACCTGCAAGGACAACAGCTGTGTCAAAGGGCAGACAGGACCTGTAACTCCACTGTGACAGTCTGCAGGGACAATGGTAGCAGCCTTTCACAGCAAGTCTCACAACACTAACTAGGTCAAGGCAAATACCATTAGTGCAATGTCCTGTGGTGTCAGCTCTGGCTCCTTTGAGAGAGGAAAGCTGTGAATGACTTTGTGCATTCCTTTTCCTTCCAAGCAGACTTTCCACAAGCAGGGACAGGGATCATTCAGAGCCCACAAAGGCACAAGCAATCCCTGTTTCTGCATCACTTTCTTCTTTTGATAGCCAAGCATTAAACATGAGTAGAACCCCAGAATATTTTTTCTGTCCATCTTTCACTCTGTTGTTTTACATCACTGTAAGAAAAAGAGCAATCAGACCTCCCATTTCTATTCCATGTATGACAATCATCATCTAAACAGAAGTATTTGATACATAAAGTGTTCAGCTATCAACTTTATTTTGCACTAAGAAGAGCCGCTTTTGGTTGTTACCAGGAATGTGTGTCAAAGGGGAAGGAACCAAAAATAGCTCTGGATGCAAAAAAAAAGAAAAAAGAAAGGCAGCACCATAGCTCCTATTCTAGCAGTACATGTATATCTGTTAACCTTAAGGACTTGCCAACAGTAAGGGCACGTTTTAACTAGCTGTAAAATGAATGTGCCTATGGGCCAGATTTTTATCTTAGTTATAAGTATGTAAAACAGAAATAAACCTCTTTGAAGTTGTTGGATTTATTTTGGATTTAAAGTACTCTGAGATCAAAATCAGAACTGTGTTTTAAATTAAGATGAGCAGAACAATGAAAGAGGCATAAGATTCAGATGGCAATGAATACAAGATCTCTAGCATAAAGCTCATTTTTTCTGTGCACAGTGTAATGAAGCAGGGGAACATGGCTGGCTAGATGGTTAGTATTACTACGTAATGTAGTCAGTATATAAATTATTCTATGCAGACACATACACGCTTACATGCTATTTCCTTGGCTTACATCTTCATGAGTTTCTTTGTTCTGGAAAACAAGTAATAAAACAAAATATAAAAGTGAATAATATGTATCCAAATACATACATATTAAATATATTTGGGGGCATAATGATTATTTTTGAAATCTGTTTTCCTTATTATGTTCATCATAGACTACAGAAGACAAACAAATACGTGTCTTTCCCTTCTTCTGAAAAAAAAATTCCAAAGCCTCTCTATTCCAAGAACCCTAGAAATATGTAAAATTCTGGTATATGTAAGGGAATGCCTTCAGCCAGAGTTTTAGAACATCACAGTACCAACATGGTGTATGCCTTTTGCTCTTTCCTATAAGAAAACAAAATTAATTAATAATAGGAAAATACTGATGATCAGTGAAGCATCCCATGTAATACACTGACTTTGTTAATCTTTTGAGATAAATATAGAAGCTAAGACAAACACATAGGCAAAGACCATAATTAATGATAGGTGAAATGAATTTTAACATTCTTTTATATGATAATGATATATAAAAGCACCCAGACAAAAATTGTTTGTTAAAAAATATACCTCTTTAACTGAAATTGACACCTCTGGTTATTTTGCTTTTTTAGAAAGAATTAGCTGAGAAGCTGAATATTTCTAGTTCATTTAATGGGATCTGAATATACGCAGTCCTTCAAAGTCAGGCTTACTCTGCTAAGGAACTATGGACTCAGAAAAGCATCTTTTCCTCTGATAAATGTACCTGACTCCTAGACAAGTAACTTTTCACTCAGCTTCCCAAAGAAGAAGCCTGTGGCATACAGAAATAATGACACCAGAAATGCAGTGATGTCCTGTACCTAATGCACATGAAGGATCCTTTTCTGCATGTTACTCATCAATTCTCAGTGTCAATTTGGGTAGTTTAAAAAAAAATCTATTGAGGAGATACAAAACCACCCCAGCAACAAGGTGGGTTGTTTTTCAACAGCTGCCGTACCCTTATGTTCTGCCAGGAAACTTCTTTTGGTGGGTACAGTATTTTGGAGAAACTCAACCACAAAATGTGTATTGTTTTGAAAAGTTCGTATTTCTGCTGTTCACAGGCAACTGGCCATGGCACACACCGTTCGTAAGGAAACATCTGTCTATGGGTTATCACAGTTGCAAGCATTTTAAAGCATAATAATGATTCTAAGAGCAGATAATGTTGAAACAGTTATATGCAGGCAGGTTTTAATGACCAAATAGAAGTCACATGGAAAATTCATGTCATCGGTGAAATGTCAACATGCTGATGCACAGGAAGACAGAGAAGAACATCCAGCCCAGTAACTGCTTTGTGTTTAAAGGCCAGAAAGGTACTTCTGTGCAGTGGAGAGGTTCTACCTCTATTTGACAGGTATAGGGAAACAAAAAAAAAAAAGAAGCTCTTAGAAAAGGCAAATAATTTGTAGGAAGGTTTTTTTCTAATATTGACCTGGACAGTTTTGACCCAGAAAAATAGAAAGAATGGTAATTACACAGTCGAATTCTTCTAGCATCAACTGTACAGCATTTACACATTTTGTGTGAATCTGAGTCAGTGAAACAGTTTTGGAAAGTAAAAACACTTATTCCAGATTTTACACAAAGAAACTAGGGTTTCGGACAAATATTTTTTGGGCTCTAGACACAGGGATGCTAAACACAAAAATGTGAATGGAAAAGTAATTCTTCTGTTTCAGTGTGTGACATGCACAGCAAAGCAAAAATTCAGCTTCAGCAATCATAAAGTTGTTAGACATTGAAATTAAATCACTGGTCAGCAGAGTCCCCAGTTTTTAACTGCACACTGGGTGTGTGAGACTTGCAACACTATTGCCTACCTCTCAGCCCACAATCCCATTAGGGGAAGTCGAGTTCAGTTCTTAAAAAAGTACTGAACATCTATGTTAAATACTCAGTTTGCCTCTGGAGTCAACAGCAGTCCAGAGCATGCAACACTTCACAAGGTTGAGCCCTTTAATAAAAGCTTCCTCCAGACTAACAAGTAGAAGTTATGCATGTAATTACAGTCATGAACAATTCATGCACCTAGAAGAAATCATCAGAGCAAAGCTGTGTAATATTTAAATGGAACAATATCTCTCATATATATATATATATTTTATACAGCAAGGAAATCCAGCATAACTCATGTCTGTGACTTATGTTAGACATATACAATAGACCTACATGCTAATTAAATATGGCAAATAAAGAAAATATTAATCCTTGATTCTCTAAGTTTACACTTCTGTAGTATCTTCAATCACAGAATAAGGCTAGGTTATAGCATTCTACTGCCACCATCCCCATTATGACTTTATTCAATCTTAGAGATTTTCAGTAGTCTCCATAAGAAATATGAAAGCATAGATAATTTAACAAATATAATTTGAAGATGCAGGGTTATTTCTGCAAGGAGGACTGGTCAATCTGTGTACATGTGGTGGGCTGACCTTGGCTGGACACCAGGTGCCCACCCAGCCACTCTATCACTCCTGTTCCGAGCCGGACAAGGGGAGAGAGTAAGGTGGAAAACAACTCGTGGGTTGGGATAAGGCAATTTCTTTAAAGTGAAAGCAAAGTGGAAGTTTGCACGTGCAAAAGAGAAACAAAGCAAAAGATAGCAGGGTTTATTCTCTACTTCCCATCAGCAGCAATAGTTGGCCACTCCCAAGAAGCAGGGCTTCAGCACATGTAACAGTTTCTCAGCAGGCAGCCATTGGAGACAATGAATGCCCACCTTCCTGCTCCTTGCCTTGGCTTTTATATCTGAGCTGACATCATATGGTCTGGAATATCCCTTTGGTTAATTTGGGTCAGCTGGCCTACTTGGGTCCCCTCCCAGGATCCTACCCTCAATTGAGGAAGAAATGTTACAGTGCTGATGCTGTGCTCAGCAGTAGCCAAAACACTGATGTGTTATCAACACCTTCTAGCTGCCAATGCAAAGCACAGCACTGTCAGGGTTACTATGGGGAAATGAACTCCAGCTTAGCCAGACCCAATACAGTACAGTAGGGGTGCTACAGCTGCACAGCAGCAGCTACACAGGACAAGTACAAGCACAGATGGAGGAGGGACTGTATCCCTTTGGATATCCATTTGATATAGGGATAGCTGACTGTGTAGAGTGAGAATATAAAATTTACTGCAATGGCCTATTACACCGTATTTACAACTGAACCGCAACTGTAGTAATAATCACCATGGTATGAGTGCCCAAATAGAGTGACGGACATTTAAACAGTCAAAAAACCAAGGACGCTCAGGTGCCATGAATGCATCCCTCTCACAGCCTAATCATAATCTTGATCATTTCTAAAAGCTTTGAACCTCAGAAGCAAATTGTCAAAGTGCAAGAATCTTGTTAAAGTGCATCAGTGTTGACACTCAAAGGGCGAAAGCAACAATTCCTCAACACCCACTCTGGCAAATAAATCACTGCCAAACCATTTACCTCCTGCCATCTCCTTCCCAAGTAAAACATAGCAGAACAACTATGAGAACCCCAGGAAGGTGACAGGGAGTGTTGTGGGATACATAAGGTTTTCAGAAATATCCATTAATTTTGTAATGACTTCCATGCCAAGAGGTCATCCTTACAGTAGCTGCTAAATGTTGCATATCTACTTCCATGCTTTACTGATGATGTCACAGCCACACGGGGACATACAGAAGCTGTAGAGTTACATTGCAATCTTAAGAAATCAAATAAGCTGGCACAGCAACATACCTGAAAGCTCATCAACATGAGATACTTCAGTTTGAATTCTCTCACTATCACGTCAGAGCTTGCAGGCAAATTAAACAGAGTGAGTGAGTGTTGCATATCTAGAGGGTTGAAATCCCTAAGCCGTATAACATTGCCATAGAAGAGGACCTCTACTACAAACACATTGTCTATGCATAGCCAGAAGTTGCTACAACTAGATTGCATTGTTCTTTCTTTCCTGCCCACTGAGTAATATCAGATTATCTTGAACTACAAGTACCTGATAACAATAACATACAGATCAGATAGAGACAATATTTAGACAGATGCTAAAACACCTTTTTGTGCATTGAAAACCATAGCAAGTACTGGTATTCTTCCTCATTTAGTAGAAAGGACACATAAGTAATACCATTTAAGTGGAATATATCTTTTCAACCCCAAAGGTGGTCCAAAACAAATGAAACTCAATTGAAATATAATTGCCCTGAGGTTGTAAGCCAGATTCAGCACATACCAAACATAACAAGACAAAATGGGGGAAAAAACATAAGCCATTATTATATTTTTTTCTCCTTAAAACTATTTATTTGGTTCCTTACATATAAGCCAAACTAGATTTTAAATCTGAATCTTACCAGAAAGATTCCCAGCCACTACATCTTTCTCAGAAGACTAAAAGGCCAATGTGACCATGCTGTAGGTAATAGAGAGCAAATACATTATTGCCTAACATTCAACCCCCAAAAGTGTAGCTAGGTAAAAAATTTTTCTTACATCTAGGGAGCTTCATCACTGTACACCTCTGATGTAGATATGGAGTAGCATGTACTAGTAGCATTTTCTCAGTGCAGTTGACCTCTTCTAAAACCCTGGAAAACTTTGATACCTGTTTGGTTCTTAGTGAATTCCGTTCAATGAGGACAATACAATATCCTGCCCTCCTCAAATACACACATCTTACTTCCCTCGTATTTGTTAAGAGTTCATGGGAAAAGAAGACTCTTGGGTATACAGCGAATTAGAAAAAGACAATATCATAAAGGGAACTTCAAACAGGATTATTTTAAAGATAATCCACTGTCTGTTCTTAAGTTTACAGCACTGCAACTCAGTGAAAATGAATTTTCATTGCTTTTACATGAAATAGCTGAAACTGGTAAGCATTCAAAATTCATCAGAAATTTATTTGTTGTAGGTAGCATGTATGGCCAACAAGTGAGGGTTAATTAATTGCTTAGAACGCTTCCATCAACGCTGTCTCCGCACAATTGTAAACATCCACTGGTCAGATTATGTGACCAATACATCTGTTCTAGAACAAGCAGCAGTCACAAGTATTGAGGCCATGTTGCTGAGAACACAGCTGTGTTGGGCAGGACACGTCTCAAGGATGAAGGACCACCGCCTCCCTAAGATCCTGCTTTATGGTGAACTCGCCACTGGCTGCTGCATGAGAGGAGCCCCGAAGAAAAGATACAAGGAGTCCCTGAAACAACATCTCAGCCCCGGCCATATTGATCTTCATCACTGGTCTACTCTGGCCTGTATTATTATCTGGTGCCTCTGCTATCAGCTGTGATATTACTCCAAGGTAGAAACAAACTCCTTCTGTCCTTTTGCTAGGATTTAATGTTTAGACATAAATCCTTAAGGATTTGTAGAACAAGCTGTCATTTTAATCCATCGTGATGCAATTTGCCTAGTGTCTGAAGAAACTTTACCCGTTTCTTTCTAGGTGAAGTAAAATATGGTGACTGTCACATGGGAGTGGAATTTCTGCTCACTTCTGTTGCAAGAAAATTCAGATTTGGATGAACCAACCATCTCTTGCTATCTTTCCCTATATGCTGCAAAAAAGGACAGTGCCAGTTCAAGCAGGTTTGTCAGTAGCCTGGACACAGATTTATTTTTAAGACTTGAAGCAATTGTAAGGATCAACAGTAGTTGGGCTAGTGTACCCTTGCACAGATAAGCACTGGTTTTCACCAGAAGATCAACACAGGATGTAGAAATAGAAGCCCAGTGTCTCAGTGTTCTCACTTACACAAGGGCACTGTACAAGACACATCACCCATTGTATCAGCTGTGGCTTCTCTGAAGCATTCTCATACAATTCCAACTGAAAAAAAATGTTATCCATGTCACCACTAACATTAAAATTGATTTTTCTATTCCTCATCTTTATATTTATACGCTTTGTTTGTGAAATTAAATGGGTTAGGAATCAGCCACATTTATATATTTGTGACACACGGAGCCGGATGCTGTTCTCAGCTCTGCGACTTAACTTTGAGCAACTCTTGTAGTCTCTGTCCCGGTTCTTGCAGACATCAAATGATGACAACAGCTACTTCCCTGACAAGAAAGCTGTGAAATACTTTTCATTAATGTTTGTAAGGTTTTAGAATTTCATGCAGAAGCTTTTCATACAGACCTTTTGCAGGTCAGTATTATCACAGCATCAAAGTCCTTCTCCTTTGCAGAACCTGTCTCATTAGAGAAGCAAAAAATTACATCCAGATGTTAACGCTGCATTGGAGGGGTAAGAGAGGATGATTCAAATAATAAGATTTTTGCCCTTATGCTTTCAAATTATGATTTTACAACACTTTATTGTCTCAATCACCGAGGGAAGAGCCTGCCTATGGAAGCAGATGAAGCAATAAGAAACAGTGAATTCCTCCCTTGGCTCTATGTTTGAGAATAATTGAATGTCCTCTCATTATGTGGTGATAACTGTTCACCCCATGGACTCAGGAAGAACCCTGGAAAATTTAAGTTAAAAAAGTAACAATTGTCTGTGAGATCTTCTTTTCCCACTTCCAAACAGTGGCTGAACCACATATCTCTTCATGGGAGGAGCAGGGAGGCTCTAGTTATTCCCAGTACAACTTTCTGTGTTGCTACTTGAGTTCACTTCACAACAAAGGTTTTTTGTGCTGAGAAGGTCACAAGTTCTTCACGTGCTTGATCTATGGCCAAGCCAAGTCTTTGGGTTCAATGACTGCAGAGGACTATAACCCTTTCAAAGCAATGAGACACTTCCACATAAAAAAGGCACTTGGAAGTGCTATGCTTGAGTCCAAGGTTTGCACACTCTGCAGTCTGCTAACCCACTCCCTGTGTTCTGCTGCAGGAAACAGGCATGAAACAAATAGGTTTATTCACAGCCTGGCAAGTTGAGGTCTGTGTCCTGAGCTCTACCCAAAATCCTCAGCTGAAAATAAATACTAAGATGTGTCTTTTAGTGTATTTTTTTTCTTGTCTTTTAACCCCATAAGTGTCACAGGACAATTGGAAGGATGATTGGAAAATGCCATTATGGGCTTGTTTTGAAATGCAATTTCCATTGTCTCTCTCTACTTTTTAAAGGGATTTGTAAACCATATCATCTGTCAATTACAATGGGCTGGTAGAAAAGCTGGGAAGTTAGATTTGGGTGATCGTGGTGTTCCTCATCAGAACTGCCAACCATGAGGTGTGCCTGACTCAGTAGTGCCCTTCAGCTCCTTGTCTTTCTGTCTGATTTTGCTATTCGGATGACAGGTTTGTTGGAGATACTGAAAGTATGAACACTGTTGAACACAATACAGTCTTCATTAGCATCTTCAGGAAATACTGTGTAATGTATATTAACTATTTTGATAGCAGTTCCCGAACACCACCTAAAGAAACAGATTGAAGACTCTCTATTGGATATGAGTGTGTGTCATTTCAGTGAGGAGTATCTGAGTGAATATGCTTTTTGCTTTCCTTTTGTAGATGCCCAGCAAGGGAAAAAAAAAGAGAGTTATTAGATAGTTGGAGGGTGAGCATAAATGAAACCCCTTTTCTTCCTTAAAGAAATACAGTATCAAGCATAGCACCCCTGAATCCTCTCTTCCATCCTCTGTTACTCAAAGAGGTATCTATAGCCCCACAAGCCACTGCCATTGGATGGGAAGTAAATCTGAGCCTCCCACAACGGACCTGATATTATAAAAATATGAAGAGGCTACATCAGATTGTTCATGTTCTGTCCCCCTGAGCTGCATTAATTAAGAAAATCAAGTCAATAAAATTGACTAGATTCTCAAAGGTGAAAAAAGAATAAACTGGCAATTTCATTGCACTCAATTCCCTTCTCATCTGTCAGTGAAAGGATGGGATATTTCTAATGCCTACAAATAACATGACTAAGTGTGCAAATGCAGGCTTTACAGACTGAAAATGGAAAAAAAGGACCTGCAACAGTCGAGATAAAAGCAAGTCACAGGATGAATCATATCAGTGGCTGTGGGAATGGATTTCAGGATTTTTATGAAGCTGTGTGACCTGGCAGGAGCCCAGGTGGGGTGAGGGAAGAGCTGAGATAAAGAAGATTTGATTGAGGAAGACATCAGTGACATGTCTAGTATTATATATGAAAGTGGGAGAGGTTGGAAATAGATTTTTAGTGTCATTGTTACAAAGGGTGGCAGCTAAATCTATGGGAATAACTAAAGTAATCTTACTTATTAGTTTATCTACCCACACACGTACACATATCCTTGCTGACCTCCTACTTGATGTTGTGGCCAGGGAAGAAACACTGAATTCAAAGAGAGGCTATTTGTATTTTATTTCTGATCCAGCTGTACCCAAGAAGTGCCAGGAATCTTGCGAGAAAGGCTCCTTTCAAAAAGGAATTGAGCTGTATTTCAGGCAGTGTGAATTATGGTCCTCTGAAACTTCCAGTCATTCAAAAAGTACTTTTTTTGCTCACTCAGGCAGCATGGTAACTTAGCCTGATAATGTGCTACACTATCAGATAGAGCAATTTTTTAATAATTCCTGTACTGCAATATTTTGAATACCAAAAAGTGAGGGTTTCATGAAGAGAAAATGGTTGAATCATATTTTTTCTTTTTAAATTTGCATTTTTCCAAGACAACTTTTTACAGCTTAGCCTTTCTGCTACCATTTAACTTACCCCCCATCTCAAAAACCATGCTCTGTCTCTAATAGGTGTGGAGGGGCAGGAGTATCATGTCTGGTCTGAGCTGTCTCTGTGCTGGCCTACCAGCTGCTACCCACGTCACCATTAGTCAACGGACACGCTTATGCTCCTTTTCCTCAACAGGGACACCCCTCTCAGTCTTATTCCACTCTCCAAACACTGGCTTTCCTTAAATGTGTAGAAGCTTCATATCTCTGAGATCTTTATGCCTTTTTTCAAAGTGTCTGAAATGGCTCGAAAGTTTTAGAAGGTCATTAAAAATACAGAAAAAAAAGAAAGGAAAAGGTAATAGTTTTGTTGAAATTGGAAACCTTGAGTTTAAATGTCCCACCTGGTTCATGCTCTCACCTTAAAAATTATATTAACATGTAGTTCTTAAGAAAAACAAAATGCAGTTACGTCATTTTTTAACTGAAATATAGTTCATGCTCGTCAGGTACCCCAGGCAGCTACACCATAAGACAGTGCCTATGCAATGCCTTCAGGGAACATAAGGAAGCAAGTACTTCTGTTTGATTTCAATATTAGTTTAGCTTATATCGTCTATTTTTTTTTCTGTGGTAAAGAAAAGGTAAGTATGCATCTTAGATTAAGAAATGGGCCATGCTTTAGTGGGTGCAGTCACAGGTCCTTCTTGCCTAATAATTTGCATTTATCAATCTCTTGTCAGATCTGTATGATCTGCTTTACATGAAGTTAAGTCCTCTTCTGCCCTGCTAATGCCAGCTCTGTAATGGTGTGTGCAAGCAAGGGAGTACTCATTCATCATTGACAACTGATCATCATTGACAACTGATCCAAAATGATCAGCACAAGCATCATTCCCTCAAGAACTGATAAAGGTAATTCAATAAAATTCCAGGGTTTATTTTCATACCTTCTCAAGCACTCTGTTTTATTTAAAAGATTTCCATATTTAACACTAGAGGATAATTGGAAGTATCTGATACAACATAGTTGCTGCCACTGAGAAGGGAACGACTGTTAGGCTACAAATAATGGAGATGGCTGTCTAGCTTGCATGGGGCTGGAAGCACAATAGTTTATCATCTCTCTTGGACATTTCTGGTATCTTGTGATAAGTTATTTTGTTTGTTCCTTTCTTTCATAATAAGTGTAGCACTACTCCAGCACCAGTGGGTTTCACAGGAGCTGGGTGTCCAGAACCTTGGCAGCTCCCCATAGGAGAGGCCATGCAGGACTCAGAAGCCAGGACCCAACCCATTGCCCCAACCAGGAGCAAGCATCCAGAGGCACCAGGGCAGCTCCAGTCCCAGGCTCAGGCACTGGACACCTCCCTGGGAATAAGGATGGGCTGCGACTGGTTGGGACAGCGGGTTCCGTAAGCAACTTGGTAGAATTCAACTGCAATATTGGTTACTAAATGGCTTCATCTATGAACTGCATTCTATAGTATTATTCTGGATATTATAGTGTTATTGTGGATATTACACCTTGCAAACAGTGGATGAAGATGTACAGAAATTAATTTTTATGGTTTTACAAGTGCACTGTATTTGTTTATTTACAAATGCAATCTCCTGTAGCATTCTCTGCATAAAACTCCACTTCTCAACACAGAGACTGTTTTCCTAAGAGGTTTCTCTTCAAGCATTTTTCATGCTTGATTAACCAGAGTCCTTACTGAGCTTACAGCAGCCAGCTTGTTGCCATTATTGTCTCCAGAAGATTCCTCCAAATTGGAGGAAGAGGGACCTAACTAAAAACAAGCTTTGCCAAATTGTTCAGCTGGACATTTTGACCCACATTAGTTACTATGTATTTGCATATATTTTAAGGTATCAGAATGTAGAGGAAAAAAATCTAAAATGTTTCTGCCTCAGTAAACTTTTCTGTTGAGTATCTCGGAGGTCCCTTCCAACCCAACTGATTCTATGATTCTATGGAAAAGTAGATTACTTCATTAATTGTTCCTGACTTAACAGGGTTAACATAGCCTGTGTCAATATATTCTGATCCAAAGATACTGTTCTTGTTATTAGATGTCCTGCAGCTGCTTTTGTTTAAAATCTCAATATTTATGCTCTGGGAGGTGCCGAAGTGAAGTCTTGCTTAAATGCAGTAATGTAAACAACATTATACCTCCCTTCAGCAGGAACTATTCACAAATCTGTCCTTTTTGGAAGAGTTTCAGTTCGTTCTTTTTATTCCCCAATGCTTGTGAACCCAGTAGGTTAAGGACGGGGGGTTTTGTGTTTTGGTTTGGTTTTTGGGGATTTTTTTGTTTTTGTTTTTTTTCCTTTTTGATACATATGCCAGCTACACCTTTCCTTTAATCCTTACTTGATCTGAGGGTGGGCGTATCTAATCACAAGAGCATTCAAGGACCTCAGGGTATAGTGAATATTTTGCATGCTCAACCTATTTCCACTGTACTAGCTGCTGTTATCTTAGGCATAACTATTACCTCAGACTTGCCAAGTATTAGGTATGTGACATGACGCATATTTTCCCACAATGTCTTGCTCTTCCTCACAGATGTTAATATCTCACTCAACCGTGGGAAATACTTTTTTGTGCACTGGCGTATTGAGGATAGGAGTGAATATCATAAAATTGGCAATTCCAATTGCCTTGAGTCTCCACATTTCACTATAGCCCAAGTTTGACTCACTGCATTTTGCTTTGTCCTTCTAGGATTTGCAGATGTCCCCACTGTGTCTTTGCAGGTGAAGCTATAGAACAAATTGCAGGGTGGGGCTGGTGGTCCATTCTACCATCCCTGAGTTGGCACCTTTTTCCATGGTAAATCAAAGAGTCACAACTTACAATAGATCTTATTTTTAAAAAATGCTTTCAGCAATGAAATTTCCCCTGACAGCACAGTTAACTCCAACTATTAGATCAAATCCAGGCTCCTGCCTTCTGGGGGACAGCTTGGAGCCACTCAAATGCTGAGAGCACTCTGAGACCTCTCAGGTTTTTGACATTTCTCACCATCACTTGACATAGTTCAAGTACAGGCTGGCACAGGGACATTATTGCTAGTGTAATAATAATACACTTGAGTATTTCGTAAAGGTTGTGACATGTCTTTTGTAATATATTTTCAAGCTTCCATAAAGACAGCATAGCATAAACATGTATTGTCATTACTGTTGAACCCTAGAAACAAAAAGTTTACAGTACAAACTGTACTGTAGCACATGGTTAAATCCCACCAATGTCACATCTGTTGACAGAAACAATGGGGCCTATCAGTTCCCTGGAAATAGAAATATTTTCTCTGTGTTGTGAGAGACACCTGAAGATCAGGACAAACCTATGTGCCTTAGAGCTGGAACTGCAGCAAGGTGATTTCCTCAGAGCCTCCCAGAGATAACCCAGCCACCCTCTTTGCCCTGCAAATGCTTCCCTACATTTTTGGTAGTTACCTAATCTTATGGTAAAGGATTATTGTAGTAAATATGCAGTAATCTTATTATTCTAAATTTAAGAACACTTTGATGATCAGCTTTAAGTCTTACGTATTGCAAAGTTTGTAATATGTCCCTAATTCTTCCCTTGCCAGTCAAGATCCCTACGTTAGCAAGTGACATAAGCAGGGCTTTGGAGATCATGCATACGACAGATGCACAGGTGAGACACTAACTGCAGATGCAAAATGTCACACTTTTCTAACCAGGTTGGATCAATATCTAAAATGCTCTAAATTCTGTCACTGAAAATGTCATAGCAAAGCATAGCCAGGCTTAGATCATTACAACATGGATATGATACTCTCAGATACGTGGTGTGACTCTTGGGGATGGTACTGTGCAAGGCTATGGGTTGGACTCAGTGATCCAACTCAGCATATTCTGTGATTCTGTGATGCTTACAACATACAATTCTGTTACTTAACAGTCATGAAAGAAGAATTATTTACAAGTGATGAGCTGCCTATCTAGACAACATATTGGCAACATTTTAAGTTAAGCATTAGAAACCATCTGAACTTGGTTTATGTTACTGCCACCAGTGCTAATACCACTGGAATATTAGCTGGAATTACGGCAGAGGAATTTTTCTTGGGGAAAAGGAGCTATTGTTGGCATAATCCTTACATTAGGAGTGAATGTAAATTGCTAGAAAAATATTTCTCATATCCCTTGTGAGACAATGAACAGCATCTCTTACATGCCAGTTCTGACACCTTTACTGAAAGACCAGTAAACTCAAACAGTTTTCTGTAACTTTATCACATAAAATAACTAATTTCTGAAGATTGATCTTCTGATTACTATTATGATTTACAAATATTAATGGGTAATTAAAATTGGTTTACCTCTAAAGTGATAAGGGGAAAAAAAGCATTTTCTTTAAATTATATTTCTGCAAACCAGAATTCACTGTATTTTTTTCTGTACAGAGAAAGGAAGTAAATAAATAAACAATCCAACCAAAAACTGAAATATAACTGAGATGTTGTCCCAGTGGTATCTTCTAGAAGAAGAGTTTGAAATTGGCAAACAGAAAACTTTCATAAGAAACATCTGCTAAGATCAACTGTTAGGTCTATTACTGCAAACACGATATTTTGCTTACACTCTATTTCAGAAATGGTATTTAAAATTATTGACAGAGAAGTTTCCTGACACAAGGAGGGAAAGAAACCCTTTTAAAACTGTAACTGTCTGACAAAAAAGTTAATATTAAATTATTAAGTATAGGATTTAGCTATCAGGCCACTACCATAACAAATTTAATCCACTGCAGACTGTAAAGGACAACTGTAAGGAATGGGAGAATGGCATCTTCCTTCAATTACCAATAATGGTTTCAGAGTATCAATAAATTCTGAAAGAAAAATTCTGTACTGATTTGGGATGGCACATTATAGCAAAGTGAGAAATATTTAATATATAAATAATATCTAATGTGTACATATATACAAACTCATGAACATACGAGCACATCCACACGGACACAAACTGAGTAACACACATCACTGAAAACTATGATGAATATTTGAAAAGAGATTGCTTTGCTGCTGCATGCTTCCCATCTTATGCCCCATGTAGTTCTCTTGTCTAAGCATGACATAGGGGACTCTAGCATGTCCCCTATGCTAGAATGGAATTGTATAGAAGTCTAGATATCTCAATAGATGTCTAAAATGCTTAAATCTCAACAGCTTTGCTACAGGTTTGTGGTTAATGTTTGGGCAATTAGGAAGCCTAAATGATTGTGCAGTTGCTTGGAAACAGGGAAGCAGAAAACGGAGATTAAGACATCTCAGCTCTTAATGAAATGTATTCCTGATTTCCCTTTTAGATGTTTTTAAGATGTAGCAAGTCTCTTAACTTACCTTCATCTTATCTACATGCTGAGAATAATGTATGCTGTACACTGACCTACACAGGGAAGCTGTCCTGACATGAAATGTGTGCATCACAAGATACTGAGGAAGGGCGTCTTCTTTCTCTGTCAAAAAGATAAACTAAATTTTGATCATTTGAAGATAAAATGTTAGTTAAGGCATTTAAACAATCCTTATTCTGCTTCGAGTTTTTTTGGGGCTTTTTTTGAGAGTGGGGTCATTTAAGAATCAGCCTTTGCTGATCACCATATCACACTCTCAATTTTGTGTTCAATTTCTAGGAAAGCTATTTCTTACGAACTATAAAATAAATAATTGTTTTATTTGTTATTTCTGTCTTTACTTTCTTCTTTTTTAAAAAATCAACATGAAAATAAGGTCCATACATTAAAATTATAGTTTTCCAGGACCAGCACTTCCCATGTCACATTTCAGGTAAGAATTATTTTCTTCTCAGACAAATTACATCACCTCATAAGTGATTTAAAATGCCAGCAGAGTCCTGAGGTAATTTCCTTAGAACCAGAGGGCAATCAGGAGCTAATATTCAACAGTGCTCCCTTAGGGTACAAGTTTTAGTTACATTTTAGTAGGAAAGCAAACTGTAAAAAAAATAGATTAAAATATTGTTTTCCAAAACCTATAAACTTCAGTTACAAGCTAATTACTTAAAGCCTTGATTCAGAAACTAAAGCTGAAATTAACCCAAGGTCCTGCAACATGCTTCATTCCCCCATAAGCAAATACTGCTCTGAGGTTCCAACCAAGTATAGCAAACTTGGTATAGAGCAATTGCTGTCTACAAGTCAAGGTATGCAATCTCTTTCACAGCCAAAAATTATTATTTCATTGTGATTTTTTCTTCTTAAACTTATCTATTCTTAGAGTGTTACCATGTCCCCAGTGGGTTTTAGTTGCCACTGGGGCTCAAGAAGATTCTGAGCATCCCCTAATGCCTCAATAAAGTAGGGGGTTTTAGACTTTCAAGGGACCAAGGGCGGAAGTATAACCAAAAAAAAACATGACTCAAGCATTCCTAGTGTCACAACTTCAGGGAAGTAGTATGTGAATGTCACAAATACTAATTTTTTTTCATAGTGGGCATACAGAATTATACTGTCTTTATAACAACTATGTCAGGAACACTAAAATGCCCTAGATACTCAACCAAATGTTTTCATATATTCTGTGCCCAAAACCGAATAATGAAAAAAATAATAATGAAAAGGAAGCAAATAAACTGCATTTTTTAAACTACTGGAATATAAAAAGAATATTTGTTTTCATAGTCTGGCATTAATGCTTAAAAACCAAAAGTGTAAGTAATGAGAATATGCCAAGAACAATAAAAGAATGAAAAGGCAAATGCTGAAAAAAAAATGAACCCTGCTTTTCCTTTTAATAATTGAAGTAAGGTTTTTAATATGATGAAGCATTCCCTCAAAAAAAATTATGAGCCAAGTATCCAAGGAAACTATGTAAAAGAAGGACAAAGAAAACAGTTTCCTAATGACTTATTAATTCATTAACATGCGTCAATTATCTGTAAAGCATAAAAATAGTTTTGGGACCTCAAATATGTTATCACCAGTAAGTTGCTGTATGCCTATAGTGTTTCTTTCTCAGTCACCTGAAGGATTTTGGTTTACCTGTTGTCTCTGTTTCTACTTCCTTCACACATCATATTTGATTATCATACTGAATAAACAGAGCAGAAAACACAAGTCTTACCTTTCCTTTTATGAATTCAGAAATATTTCTAAAGTTTGGTCCTACAGATTTCTGTCCCAAAGCTTCACAGGTCTAGGTAGGCGTTGCAAGAGGAACTTAATGAACCTGCTTTTTGTTTTTTTTAAGCCACAGCCTGTGACCTGCTTGCTTCACAATGTGTGGAAGTTACAATTGTCAAAGCAGTTTCAACAATACCTGCATGACTTTTCAGACCTAATTTCTTCATGTGGAGGAAATGGTATGTTTTCTTTTAGCAACTGCATTTTTCATACTATGATTAGTTTTATTTGTACAGCGATTAGGAACGGCACCCTAACTGCCTAATTAAAGAGGGGATGTTTCTTTTCGGTTTCTATGCTTATCAGTGATAGGCACAAGTGTGGCAGTCAAATACGCAGAATTAGAGGCTGTGCCCATCAGTAATGTGAAAGTTTTTTAGAGAAACCTTAAATACAGAAGGGTGATTTTTATCTTGTAAATACCTGTGAGTAAGTTCACACTCCTGGGTGACTGATTTAGTCACAGCTCTTCTTGCTATGGTCCCATGAGTGTCGATGCTGTGTGAGTGGAAATGCTACGCACTGGGGATTACCCAGGGACAGCTATGTTAGCAAACTTGTACAGACCTTTTACAGATCTAAAGGACTGTACAAAGAGAGAGTTCATCTGGCTCCATGGCATTTACAAGAATATGAGTATAAAGAGGTTCAGTTTCAAGAGTTTTTGTTGTTTACATGGTGGTTTTTACATCTTTCCACCTACTTTTAAAAGAAAGAGAGGCATTGCCTTTTTTTCTTACATGACTGGGTTGAATAAGAAAGATATGTACAGTTTTGCATGTATCATGTAGGTCTTATTTTGTCTGCGGTATGTTATTCTTGCTCTGCACCAGAAACTAAAATGCAATTAAGCTGCTAATAAGTGAGTAAGAAAGAAGGGGCAATGTGAATGCCTCTGAAGAAAAGAGGACTACTTCAGGCTTACTCCTTTCAGGTAGAGAACACTGGTGCTTCTTCAGGCCAAGAGCTGAGGTCAAAGTGGATTTTACACATTAAAGATGCTGGCTAGGCAAGAAGGAGTGATGAGCTGCCACTAACAGTGACCAGAGAGGAGCTCTCAGCAATCAAGCAGTGTAGCAGGTATCAGGCTTCCCTACCAAGCTGGGGCAGAGCCAGACCTACAAGCAGGTCAAGCTAAGCTATGGCTCTTTGTTGCTTAGGCCACTTCTTTGGGTACTCTTTTGGCAAATAAACATGACTTTGTTTTGGAGAAGCTGTTTTCTGAGTCACTTCAATTAACTACTGTCACAACAGAAATAAAGGGTGTGTATGTGCCAAATCCAGTTAGGCCTGTTGAGTTAACCCTGCTGGTAAGCAGGAAAGTTGAGATGTAATCTGAAACTGGGAACACGTAGGGTTCCCCCAAGAGGGATGAGGTCTCCCAAAGGGAGCGTTAATGGGAGACAAAAAGAGGTCGCCTTTCTGGATGTCCACAACTGCACTAGGGAAAAGAGAGACCTCTTGCTGTAGCCTTTAGGTAGGAGAAGAAAAAAAATGTTTCCTCTTCTTAAAGGGTGAGAAGTTCAGGAAAAGACTATGTCTTCTCCTACCAGCTGGAAAAGGAAGGCATGAAGAGGTGTTACCATTCGTCTGTCAATCAGTTATTAAAATGACAATCCATTGTGATTACGTCATGGATTATTGTCCTAGAAAAGAAGCTTTTGCAGGTGTCAGCAACATAGGGTGAGGTCAGGTGGCACAAGAGAGCAGGAAGTTTCTGTCAGACTCCACTGCTGCCACCTTTTAGAATTTGCTGGGTTTGTCTTGAAATAAAAAAAAAAGTTTTGCAAAGATGAGGTCAAGACTAACTAGTCCAGAGAGCTGACCACAGTTCTATGTACTACCACAGGAACAAGTAAAGTTATTTCTCTCTGTCTTTTTCTGGTACATTCCTCTGTCCTGTTAGTGACATGTACTTGGATTTTCCCAAGACCTGTGCAGGATGGTTGGACCATTGGAGCCATTTGAAATATATGCAGATTATTTCTACCAAACAGTTGTACAAGAACTGCCAAGACCTTTGCCATCTCCATGGAGATCAGTGACACTCATGAACGCTTGACCTCTCTCCCAAGGAAGTTGATGTCCCCGTTTTGATGTTTTCATTCACAGAAAGGAGGCTGCTGGTTGTCAGACAGCTCTGTGCCTCCTAAATTCTGTGAGTGCCTCCCTGCTCAACCTCACAGAAAAGTTAGTCCCCTTGTCTAGGACAGAAACTGTATAAAGTTTTTCAGTTGTGTAGGCAAACACAAATTTTGCAGCCTCTAGTGGGAGGGACTAAAGCTACTTCTATGGAAAGAGAAGAGGTATGGGGAAAGGCACAGAAAACATAGGGAAACTACAGTGAAGTTAGGAAAAGGCAACAAGAGGAGAACGTCTGAAAGCCAAAATTGCTCCTTCTCTTGTCACAGAAGGTGTGGAGGAGCCGGAGGTGTCAAAAGGTGTAACCCTTTTGACATTACTGCTTCCCTAGATCCCCTGATATTTTGCCTGGACAGCAGCAGTGCTAGCCTGGCTTTCAGGTCTCTATGCCAGCCACAGCACCCCATCAGTCTGTAAATGCAGCAGCCTCATTTGCCTTTGCCTCAAACCAATCTGACTCTCTTTTTACCTCAGCACCTGCCAGCATGTGCTCCTTGCTATTGATTTTTCTTCTCTTTTTCTTTTTTTTTTAAATATGATTCTCCCATAAGAACTGGATTTCAGAAACTGGGGCTGTTACAAGAGGCTGATAGTATGACACTCACAACAAAGCCTAGTGGGTTGGCAATTACTCTTAGACTATAGACTTAATCCTATGCAGATGTCTTCTAGTGGGCCCAACAACTGTTTTGCTTTGATATGGCTTTTGGGAAGGGTTAAAACTTTTTGTTTTCAAAATGACATTAATTATAAATGACTAGTGCTGTTAATTGTCACTGAACTGCCATATGTAACTATGCCCAAGCATCAGTCTCTAATTGTTTAAGCCTATGCTTCTGCAAATTTTTGTTGTTTTGCTAATTGAGCTTTGTCTTTATTTGGCTGAAACTTGTTGTGACATGAACGGTTATTCCGGGACTGTACAGAAGCCAAAATATGGAGGCTTGATTCCAGCTGGGAACCATAATTGTTATTATTATCTACAATGCAAATAACTATAACTCAGTGTACTTCCTCTTTAGTAGGTTTTTCTTGGCAGGATTATTTGATCCTTACTGCTGAATTATTCATTTTCTCCCCACTTAAAATATGTAGCCCATTTCTTTATTCCACTAACATGGCAGTCTATTCAAGAGCTTAGCCAAATAAGGCCCAATTCATGTATATTTTGAACCTGTATAAAACATCTTTCCTCCTCATTGGGACCTGCATTATATTAAAAAATTACTCTGTCAAATTTTGTAAACAGATAGCAGATTATGTATTAACAAATCAGTTAATCATATGAAGATCACAAATTTGGTATAATTTGCCAGTAAACCTACTGTAATCTGAATGCAAACAAACTACAAGCAAACTACGAACAAGTAATAAATCTACTTGCTAGGGATAAACAAACTTGAGGCAAAAAGACTACAAATTAGGCAAAAAAGAGGAGCACACACGGGTTACAGACTGAAGACTAGCAGGAAGACAATGTGCTCACCTATGCATTCGCCAGAGCATTTGCCTCAGCAGCACCTCCACCACCGCAAGCAGAGCTCAGAAACTGGGTTGCAGACTGCTCCTGCAGGGTGAGCTTCACTCCTCTTGGTACAGAGAGACAGCATTGCCGCTTCTGTACGGAGACGGGCTCTCACTATTTGGGAAGGCAAGAAAAATGACAATTGCTAGTGCTACAAAACTTTCTTCTCTGAGTGATACTGGCTTCATCAAAACTGGTAAAACTTGCTGAAAACTAACCAGGTTTTATATTAATTGACATTATTGCCTTAGGTAGTGTCACTGGGGAATAGCTGGTCTCTTCACAGAGTAGGAGGTGACCTCAATACAGTGTTGCAAATGCCTGTAAAGCAGACTTTCTCCTTTCATGGGCTCAGTTTTATCTGTAGGAATCTGTCTGAATATAGGGCATTTGCCTGCAATTTTATTTCTAGTGAAATAGAGATTAACTTCTATAATTTTCTTAGGCTGCTTATAGACAGTCTGGGGAAGGAGAAAGAGGGTTCCTGTTCCAATAAGTGAGGAATATTTTGCAGTCTCTTTTTGTTTCCAGTTGCTAAATCATCTTGTTAAACTACATTTATATTATAGTACATACAATATACATATTAAAATGTATCTCTAACTTTTTACAGGGAAGCCAGCACTCTTCTAGCCATAGGGATGTTGCATGATTGAAAACTGATTGGACTGCCACACTACTGAAAGTAGGAAACATTCAGGGGGGTGGTGTCCTGCAGTACTGCAGAGAGACCTCAACAAATCAGAGGACTGGGCAATTACCATTTCAACAAGGGAAAGTGCCAGATTCTGCATCTGGGACAGGGCAACCCTGGATGTGCATGCAGACCGGCAAATGAGATGCTGGACAGCAGTGACACGGAAAGGGACCTGGGGGTCCTGGTCAGTGGCAAGTTGAATATGAGTCAGCAGTGCCCTGGCAGCCAGGAGGGCCAACCTTGTCCTGGGGGACATCAGGCACAGCATCGCCAGCCAGTCGAGGGAGGGGATTGTCCCTCTCTGCTCTGCACTGGTGTGGCCTCACCTGGAACATTGTGTGCAGGTTTAGGCACCACAATGTAAGAAAGACATTAAGCTGTTAGAAAGTATCCAAAGGAGGGCAATGAAGATGGTGAAGGGCCTTGAGGGGAAGCTGCATGAGGAGTGGCTGAGGTCACTTGGTCTGTTCAGCCTGGAGGAGACTGAGGGGAGACCTCATTGCGGTCTACAACTTCCTCATGAGGGAAGGAGGAGGGGTGGGCACTGATCTCCTCTGGCCTAAAGTTGTGTCAGGGGAGGTTTAGGTTGGATACTAGAAAAAGGTTCTTCACCCAGAGGGTGGTTGGGTACTGGAACAGGCTCCCCAGGGAAGTGGTCACAGCACTAAGCCTGACAGAGTTCTAGAAGCATTTGGATGATACTCCTGGGCACATGGTATGACTCTCAGTGATGGTCCTGTGCAGGGTTAAGAGTTGGACTTGATGATCCTTGTGGGTCCCTTCCAACTCAGCATACTCTATGACTCCATGAACTGAGAGAACACATGAAGAGCACTTCGTGTAGATATCCCTACCATCAACAAGAGCAGATGTTGAAGAGAAATTTGGCAGGATGTCCTTGATCCTCTCCTTCACTGCAAGTCCCTTACATTCCAGAGAGGCTGGTTGCAATGCTCCTGTCTCATAGACTCCATCTCCAGCTTTTCATGTCCCAGAGTGACCAAGAGATGAAATATCACCATTGCTCTTTTTTCTTCAGAACCTTCCAGTATTTCCCAAACTGACTATTAGGGCTTGCACTCCTTTTTTTTCAGTGCTTCTCCCGTATACAATCTCACCATCTCTGAAACTCCCTCCTCCAACCCACCCAGGCCTAAGTTTACTATGGACCCCATACATGCTATTTCATTCTCCTTGATACCCTAATGCACTCCCACTTTTCAGCTCCCCAACTCCTGCTTCATTTCTGTTTTTTTTCTGACCTGCTCTCCTTGATCCTACCTCAAAGCACCTCCCATTCACAACCCCTTCTCCCCTCACAACTTTAGGTATTCCTATTTCTCTCAATTCCCAGGTCCTTCTGTTCTGTTGTAAGGCTCCCAGATGGAGCATCTACATTTATAGTATGTGCATGAGGTGTTCGTCTTTAACCTGCTCTATTACCCCTAGCCATTGGCCCTTCCTCCTACCTCCTATCTGTCTGACAACAGCCTGGCATTCCCAAACGTGCTTTGCCTGAGTAAGACTGTCAAGAAATAACGAAAAAATAGCAAGCAGGGACTCAAATATTAATTGTTACCCCCAGTGGGACATAAAGGATAGAAAAGGAGGTTCTGCCTGAGAAAAAAGAGGCTATGTGGTAGCCACAGGAATGTGGAGACAGTGGCTCATTTCATCATGAAGTCTGCCTGTTGAAGCAAAATAGGGCCCCTGAGGCGTATGCTTCAGGGAAAGAAAACAGCTGAGGAAAATAGCTCCTGGTTACATACTAGTATGTATCAGTTTCTAGAATACCAGCAAGTCAGAAGCTACACTCAGGTTTCTTTGCGCAATGCCAGCTGTGAAAGGAGCAAGGGTTTGCTTCTGCATTTCTTTTCTTGTTGCACTAAGACATCCTTGCCCATGAAAGCCTTCTCCTGTGGTGGACAACAGGAAATATATGCAAGGTAAGAAAGGGAAAGACTGGGGACTTTCCTCCCTCTACCATTCATGTCATAAGGGCTGTGCCTTCCTTGAATCTTTCTGCTTTCACAGGAGAGGCCAAAGAATTAATGCTCAAGTTCCCCTTTTGGTGGCTTGCCTTGAGGCTTCCATTTGCAGGTTTCCCTCTTTTTTTGGCCAGAACAGTTTTCCTCATTCCTTTTTCTTCAAGACCTGCCCTGCCAGATGCTGGACATTTGTGGACAATGAAAGTTGAGGACCCTGTCAACAGCACACCCAGAATATCTTCCTGACAGATTTGCTAAGAGAAAGATGTTGCTGGCATTACTGAGCTGGCGGTAAACATCACCTATGCATACCACAAATTTCTAGTCAAGCTGAAGCTTTTACAATCAAAACTACAAAGAAAGAAAGGCAATTAGCTTTGCAGAGTGCTTTTAGTGCCACATGCTAAGGCAAACAAGTGCACACTCTGTTAGGTTTTAAGTCTTATTGGATCATTAAGTCCAGCTATTAGAGCATCTGAAGCTATATTAGAATATACTTCTCCCGTGAAGAACCAGCTGGATCTCTTCCTCTGCAGCAATCTGAGATCAGCCCCGCAACAGTGCTAGAAAGCAATAGGTGAGCATTTCAGCAGTTTGCAGGTGAGATCAGGATTCAGAGGGTCTTCATGGGGTGCATAGAGAAAGTGAATAAACGTTCATTCTCAATTTCCATGTCTAAATTCTGTCATGTGAAATACCATAACTCTCCCATGGACCCATCATCACTCCTGACAATCTTTAGTTAATAAATTTGTTAAGATTAATCTTCTGTAACTAATCATTTCAATGAGTGATGAGGTAACTGTACTACTGAGAAATACCAAGGCACCTGGAACTGGCAGAATGTTTCAAAGCAGATTTTTAAACTTTACTAGAGTCTGTTGGATGGAAAGAAACAATCAAAAGACAAAGCACCTTAGAGAAACCCAACACATATATCCACCGGAAATGTTATGCTCCATCCCAGTCTCATTTCATCTTACTCCTGAAGGAATGTTTTGAGAGTGGGAAAAAGGCATTAAAAGTTTAGGGGTGGTTTGAGATAAGAGACGGACACTGGGATGGAACAGCACTTTTGAGTACAAGTGCTATGCTTCCCTCATAATAATCTCACTCAGTCTGTGTTTGAGCACATTAGACCATGAAGGTTTCATATCCTCCATGCCCATAGTAATCTGCATTAACTACCTATGAGTAAATTCCATCCCAATTGTACATAAATGCTAAATAAAAATGCACAAGGGAAGCACTTCAAGCAAATTGAAAAATAGTTTGGGGTAGGAATTGCCTAACCCTCAGAAATGAGAGCTAGGAGTAAGAAGCACTTTCTTCTACAAGGGCTTTAGCTGAAAAGGCAGAAGCAGAGAGCATTCTTCTTCTAGTAATCATTTCAGCTCTAGTCTTCCAACCTTGACCTCAAAAGAAAGGGCAGCAAAAGAAAAACTAACCCAATCTATTTCTCGATTGGTAAATGACTTACTTGTTAATGTTATAATGGAAATAACTGAGATTGTTTACAAGGAACCAGCACCACAGATTACAATTTTTTAAAAAAAACAGATTCCATTTTCTAAAACAAGCACAGTTTCGTGGCATTTGGCCAGCATTTTCAAGATCAGGTGCCTGATGGTAAGCACTTAATACCAGGGGCCTGGTTTTCAGAGTTGTTGATTGTTTCACAAATCTCACCTATGTCTGTAGTTTGCTGTGCTTCTTGCCATTCCTGGAAATCAGACTGCTTATCTGTATACATCAACATTGAATGTGGGTCTCTGACCCAAGGTCCTTAAGTTTGAAGGGTTTTATTTTCATGACTTCACACCTGAAAAATCCAAGGATGGGAACCAGGTGTACCTTTCTCCTATACAAGTATGTTCATTCCCTACCTTGCTAGTTTGCTTCCCAAGCTTATTGAAAATGTACCTGCAGTTCTGCAGTTAGTGAAATGCAAGAAGGTGCCACAAACTTTCCAAGGGCTCCAGCCATCCAAATCACATGCCACATGACTGCTTGTATATTCAGAGCTGCTTTGCTGAAGCAAATAATTAACAACAGCAGATATTAGCTACCACTTTCAGATTTGTACAGCTCCTGAACTCCATCATCATTTAAATGAGCACAGAAACATTTCCTTTACAGCTGCTGTACATAGAACTCCAGACTTTCAGTATATACATGCAACAACTGTGATCTCCTGTATCTGTAGTATAATTTTTGTTCTTGGATCATTTGTGCAACTGCTCACAAAGTCTTCATTTGATTCATAATTTTCATATTTTCCTTTTGACTAAATCCTGTTTTTCTTGAGTATTCATAGCATATATTTATGATAACATCTGTCTCTTTCTGCATTTTTTCAGCCTCTTCACTTAATAATCAGCACTGCTTCAGATTATTTCCTTCCTCTCTTTCATATGCTCTTCACAGCCTCTTATCACAGTGGCTCAAGGGAGTCAGTGTCTCCCAGAGAACACAGCCAGGCCACGCAGACAAGTGGGTTTAGGGGAATCTCTCTGCACAAATTCTGAAATTGAATGCAGCTAGTAGTTTCATAATGAAATGATGATTAACACGTGGCTTCTTGTCTCTCAAAACAAGCACAGCAATGCCTGCAGGCACTATGATCTATGTTCACTCCATTCTCATACCGAAAAGCAGGGCTTGGGTGCTCAGAAACATCCGTTGTAATACACTCTCGGGACTTCATGCCACAGAAAGTGCCACTAAATTGATATGAAATAAAATGGCAGAGAGCTAAAAAATACATAAAGTATATTTATCACTCAAATAAATATTTCCTTAACTGAGCAGTTAACTAATGCAGTCATAAGAAAGCCTTCATGAGACAGCTATCCCATAAAGACTTTTTCTCCTTCTTGGGATTCCAGTCTTTTTCAACACTGAATACCTACAAGATTATATTAAGACTTCTGTAACTGGTTAGAACTTGTGCAGGGCGCTGTGTCTTATTTATGTACATGTGAGGGGGTTTTGTGAAGAAACAGTTCCAGTTGAGGGAAGTTCAATGCTGTTACTCTGGCATAAGAGACTAGTCCAAAATCATAAACACTTTGAAAGGATGAAATTATGCAAGTACAAAGCACTCTGTAAACATCTTTTAATTCCTCAAATGTTCCTGTGCCAGTTTCCCCTCCCTGCTTCATAAACCAGTCTGTCCAAGGCCACACAACAAGTCAATAGCTGAGCCAAAACAGACTTCAGATGCTTGAATTCCAGTTCTGAAGCCCCAACGTTTCTCTGCTTTTTTATACTTCACCTCTCTTTCTACACTGTGACTGCTACTCAGATTCCTCTTTTTACTGAAAAATATGGAAAGAAAGGTTATTGGAGCCTTTTGACACCTATGTCTTGCAAGTCCAGTCCTGGGCTGCCCAGAAGCTTTGCAGAACCCAGTGCTTTACAGTTTTGCAGTCCCCATAAAGTAACCCCATCAGACATCAGATGTTAGTTTCTATTGTCGTAGCCCATACTGGCATGTGAATTCATACAAATTCCAGCCCCTTAGCAACAATTTTGTCTGTGGACTTGCTGGGAGATGAGCAATCTTAGGAAGAACAGACTCCCAAGAACACAAGTAAGCAGTAAAACTAATAAAGCTGCCAAAAAGACAAATACAGCATTTCCCAAGTTGGAGAGATATCTAGGTTCACAGTCATGCTGCTATCTTCAAAGACAAAGTCACTTGACTGTTTCTATTCCTTCATCATAGCAACAGTTTCCTTTCCTCCCAGTCCAGCAGTGACATCTCCGTGTCCATTCCACTGCTGAGGAATTCTGCTTTCCTAATTGATCGCCTGCCAAGACTGCTCAGATGCAAGTGAGGTTGATTCAAACCTTTGGATAAACAGTCTTAAGTTCCCGCATTCCTGAATCTGAGTTAGATTCCTCCAGTAGCATTGCTCACTAGGGCTAGCTACCATCTCTAGATCCCAAATAGTATTTGAACTAAGCTCTCTTGAAAGGATGTCAGTGTTGAGATATGCCATTAGTCCAAATAGTGATGAACAATTTCCAGCTTTGAGTCTTTAGTAACAGGTAAGGCTGTATACTTCTTGTCTGTATTTATAATACAGAATTTTTCTTTAATATCCTTTGTTCTATTTCATTCATCAGTGGTGCATATTTTGATAAATGAAAAGCATTAATGTGCTGCCTTTTGATGAAGTAGCTGGTATATCTAGTTTCAGTTTAGCCTGACTCCTTTAATTCTGACCACAGATGCACAGAAATAAAGAGGATGATTGGTTTTTTACATTTGGAAGGCCCACATGCTCTATCATTCCCTAGCATATTTGCTGCATTTTCTTCCTCCACTGTTTTTTCACCTTTTTCCTCAAAGTGTTTATCTAAAGTACACTTATTGCATATCTCAGGTAGCCCTGGGGAAATCTGTTTGCATTCCTTCTATGGTCTCAAGCTAGAAAGAACTATTCGACATGTGCCTATCCCATAGGCATGAGTAGGACGCTTTCTTAGAGGAAACTTTTTACAGAGCAGAGAACCTACTGTGCTTGATGTGATCCTTTTTGCATGAGCACAACACAAGAAAATCATTTAGAGCCTTTCATTCCCCTGTACCCAGTACTGGTCAGGCCACACCTCAAAACTTGTCTTCAGTTTTGGGCCCAAAAGAAAGACATGGAGGTACTCGAACATGTCCAGAGAAGAACAACGAAGCTTGTGAAGGGTCTGGAACATAAGTCCTCTGAGGAACAGCTGGGGCAGCTGGGGTTGTTTAGCCTGGAGAAAGGGAGGCTCAGGAGGGACCTTATCACTCTCTACAACTACCTGAAAGGAGGCTGTAGCCATGAGGGAGTTGATCTCTTCTCTCAAATAACAAGTGGCCAATCCAGAGGAAATGGACTCAAGTTGTGCCAGAGAAGGTTTAGGTTGGATATTAGGAAAAATTTCTTCACTGAAATGGTCAGCAGGCATTGGAACAGGCTGCCCAGGGAAGTGATGGAATCATCATCCCTGGAAGTGTTAGAAAGGCATGTGGATGAGGCACTTGGGGATATGGTTTAGTGGTGAACAAGGTGGTGTTGGGATAACGGTTGGACTCAATGATCTTAGAGGTCTTATCCAACCATAATGATCCCATGATTTTATGAAAGTAGTGTGGCCAATGCTGGAGGTTAGAAGTGGGCATTCAGTCAGAGATGGATTTGTCCAAAGCTTTCTGAAAGACTTACAAGGGAAAGACAATGCAAGGCAAGAGTGCTGGCAGGAGCTTCTTCAATAGCATTTACACTAGTTGGTTAGAGATTTTAGTTTGTGTTTCAAAAGAGACCGTTCAGAGCAGGGAGTTTCAAAGGCCATTGGAGCTGGTTGTCAGAGGTCAGTAAAATGAAGCCTTGGTGTTATCATCAAAGGTGTTCTCCCGAAGATTTTTTAACCTCATTTTAAAAATTCATGACCTTTGTGGCACTGTATTGTGGCAGTTGACTGAGTAGGCTATGAGAATAATGTCTGTGAGTCTGTTCAAATGCACAGAGATTGTGAGGTTTTTAAAAATTCTTTGTGCTTCTTTTCCCCCTGCTTCCATTTGCCTGTGAGTAAAGTACTTGATGATTAGCAACTGCAGAATACATTTATCTGAAGGAGTAAAGTGAGTCTTTGAAAGATATGGTGGTGGTCCACCCTACAGAAACACAAACCGGACTTAGACATGCATACCTATCTCATATGGAAAACTCATGCACCTACATCACTGCTGTAGCTTTATCAGTTCCTGGAACTAAAGCAAAAGCAAGCCTTTTGGACAAGATGAGATTTAAATTTTTTTTAGAAAAGTGTATTTATTCCGAAATAATGTTTTTTATTATGTATTTGAGATAATTTAGTTCAAATTAAAAAGCTCTTCAAGAGTAGCATGAGACAGGACTCACTTCCAGTGTTAATGCTGAAAGAGCAGTGGCAACCAGAATTCCATTTAATAAGAAAAATGGAAACTTCACACAGTTTAAATACCTTCTTATCGTCCGTTGTTGAATGACTGACAAAAGCAAGGGAAGTTTCTCACTATCATTGAAACTAAATGGAGGATTCATACATGTGTTAATACTTTGTTCAGGTATGAGAAGTGTTTAGGTACAAATTATTCAGGAAAGGTTGTTTCCTGACAAAGAAATTGGCTTTTCGTGTTCAAAATGTCATAACCAATCCTAACAGATACCACCTGTATGCAGAAGGATACATTGCTGAAAATTTAATTTGTTGCTATCAATCTACTGGAGAAGGTTGTTCAAAATTATAGTTCTGAAGGTGGAAGAAAATGTTGTAAAATCCCAGCAGTTTTGGTGCCTTGGCTGTGCATAAGTACAATTCTTCAAAAAGGTCATATCCAAACTTTGTAGAACACAGAAACGTTGAATATTTTCTCAGGTGACTGTGAGGACTTAAAAAATGTTACCAGCAAATCTTCAGCATTTCTTCCAGCAGATATATCTCAGGCTACATCAAAATCATTCACACTCTTCTTGAAATAATACAGGACATAACATCTAAGTTTTATTTCAACTTTAACATAGTCTTTTACTCCACTTGCATGAAAGGCTGGGTTTGCATTGAAGTCAGCTGAAATGTAAGATGTCATGAGCATTTTCAGAAGTGCAGCACAGGCACTCAAGCTGTGTAAAAGGCACTGGTGACCAAAACAAGCATACGAGACACAGTTCACAAAGTACCACAAGTGCTCAAGTGCCCAGGGCCCCTCCTGCCCTGGAGAAACCATGTCAATGTTCTACCAGCCCAACTGAAAGCCATCCTGGGCCCATGGATTAAAAGGCTTCCATCAGTTGTTGGGGAAGCAGGATTCAGCGCAATTCACCTTAGAATTTTAAAGGGGTAGAAAGTGATTAACATTAGAAAGTGATTAATCTTAGCATAAGCTCTTGACATACTCAGACACCAGCTGGATGCAGCCATCTGCATGGAGGCTGCAACAGCTGCTCCTACAGCCTGTCAGAGGTCTGTCAGAGCCCACAGAGGAGCTCGTGAAAATCAGGAGTATATGCTGAAGTGCTTCTTTCCTTTGCTATGTCTCTACAAGGAGAAAGAAACTTATTGTACCTTGTAGGGGAAGGAGGGATGCTAACTATCTCACACTCTAAGCCTTGACAAGCTGTTAAAAAAAAAAAAAAACAAACCAAGGGTACTTTATAAAACAGCTTGAGCTGTAACAGAGGAAGGAATGAATTTGATATCCCATGGGTAACTCCTGAAATGAGTTACCATAGGGTCACATCCATCTTCCAAAAAACTCAGACTACGGACCATGAACTGGAAGATTTTTTTTGTTGTTCTTCTTCTGTTAAATTTATTCTTTAAGTCACCTTCCTGAAAATTACATATATCAGGATGCAATAAGGATTCTGGATAACTCTTTGGGATCTCAATCATTGTCCCCTGTCTCTGAGGAAATTACAATGTCTGATTTTGCTTTTGGTTTCCAAGTGGACTTATTTAAATGAATCATTGAACATAGAGTCTTGTAGCCCTCACATCATATCCATCCAGGTACCTCAACAGGCTCCATGGACTTTGGTCTCAATGGTATGTTTGCTTAATATGGATGAGAGTGAGTTTTATTCCTTGTCTCCAATAAGAGCCATTCTTCAACAATGTGTCAAAAAACTCACACTCTAGACATGTTCTTTGCCCTCACGTATTTAACTTTCACAGTAATATTACCCATGTAAATAAGTTACGTTTCCAAGTACACGGCATAAATATTCCAATGAGAACAGTCTAATATGATTTCCAAATGACCTTCACCATTTTTAGAGGCTACAAAACCTTCTTGTGTTTTAGGGATTTAAAATAAAAAAGGTCATCATCTCCATTGCCTTGCCTCTCTGCATATAAAGACTACTGGTACATACTTGTACAATGGCTGCATGTTTGCTATAAGTGTGGTAGAAATTCCTTACTTTCCTCTCAAGGAAGATATCAGAGGCACCCAGAGCACCTGTGCAATCTTCACACAGAAGGTGTCAAAGACTCAGCCAGACTCGCTGAGATGTAATGGCATGACCTACTCTTTGTATGAGAGATTGAACTAGGGAGTATCAGAGATCTCTCCCGAGTCTTTAAGATTTGGTGGTTTTTCAGTATTAATTTCAGCTTTTTCTCAAGCATGTCCTTTACAGCTATGAAAGGTGCCCATCATAATGACAGCCTCATGCAACAATAATGTTTAGAGATGGGGAAAACCTCATTCTCGCAGTCTAAAGACAGAAAGGTAAGATATTAAATGAACTCTTCCCTTCTTTCCAGCTTCTGCTTTTAAAATGGATTTGTTTCCCTAAAGGAGAAGAAAAATCTGCGAGACATGGCCAAATTCTTCCTAGACTCCTTCTGCCCTAACTTCTTGAGTAACTTTCTGAGAAGAAAAACAGTGAAATGCTTTCTTACTTGGCAAGCTCTTCTCATCATTTTCCTTTAGCAGTACACATATCCACAGTGCCTCCTCCTCCTTTCGACTGGAGATCTCAAATATTCTAGATTATTATGTGACAGAAAACAAGGCAGGAAGTCATGATTCTGACAAGTGACCTGGAGTACTCTTTGTCTTCAAATGTTTCTCTGTCCTTGTTTGGACGAGATGTGGCTGAGCAGACCCCACATGGCAAGCACTCCCAGGCCCTGCAAGGAGACTCTGCTCTCAAACAAGAGGGATCATCTGTTTTAAACAACACTTATATTTTTTAATTTTCCTCTGCAGTATTCTTTTAATCAAGCTATTTTCAAAAGGCTTCTTTTACTTTCTTTGACAGTCAATAAATTTCTTCAAATGAGCAAACCACCTCATAGAGACAATGTTTTTCAACTGGATTAACCCAAATTAAGCATTTAACTGACAAAGAGGCATTGAAGAAAATCACCCTGTTTTCTGAAGAGCTCTGAGGAACTTAACCCATATAGGACAAAAGAAATTCATGAAACAAAGCTTTTTATTTAAGTGCTCCATTTTCAGAATTTGAGTGTTTAAGTGTGGGCTTGTAATTTTCCTTACATTAAAAGCAATCTAAAGTGTCAAGAGATGTTGCACACTGGCTAATGTAAAGCCATCCAGATCAATTTCTTCTGCTGTACCATATGACGACACATTTTAGCAATCTTGTGGGTTTTCTTTGTTAAAAGCTGTTTATAATTATATCTAAAATAACAAAATTAATCCTCAAAGCTCTTTGCTTCAAAAAAATACTACAAATCATTATCCTGTATTAGTACAAATCAAATTTTGCTGCCCATAGTAGAAGTTCTGGGTTGCATAAAAAGTTGCTGTCCCCACGAGCACTATGAGTACAGCTGACCTAGTGGGGAGCTGCAGTGGTTAGAAACAGTGAGCCCTGCATGTGCTCTGGCCACTGCATTGTCTCATCATCCAACAGTAAGGTAATTTAAGCCCTCTGTTTTATTCTTGTCTTTCTATAGAGGAACCCTTAACTCTAGATTCGTCTATCAGACAGAAGCTTCACTGATTGACATGCAACTTTGCTCACTTCCAACTGACTGAGTTCTCTGTTAAGCTCTGGCTGAAGCAAAGCTCTTTCCTTGAGGAATACAATTCAATTTGGCCAAATAGCATTCAAAAGTGTTGGGCGTCCTTGAAGGGGCAGTAGCCTAGCTCAGTAAAGCACTTAAGTACAGGTCTGGGAAGCACATGCCACAGTGCATACCCCACCATCTGCTCAGTGTCTGCAGGCTGGTGGCAGAGCAAGCAGGTGGGATTTACACAGTAACACAGCTGCTCCCACTCAGTTCCCAGGAAGTGACCTCAAAGCCTTACTCAGAAATTATTTAAGGTTCGACTTCAGCCCTTTCCAACACAGCCATCAGCAGGTATGGAAACACCTGGCCCCTTGATGAATCTCTGTGGGAGGCAGCCCTCAGCAGAGGGAAGACTGGCAGCAAAAGACAGCAAGTGTCCGAGCAAGCTACTCTTACCAGAGTCCATCGGTGGTGAAGCCAACTGTTGACATTACCAAAACAGGTCTTGTGCCACACATAAGGCCCTCAATTGCTGAACTGCATCAAAAAAGGGAAACAGGGATCCCAAGGAACTAAGTGCTAAAAATCCACATAAGCAACCAATTAATTATTTTTTTTTTTAATTTTTGTGGGGTTTTTTGTTTTTTAGGACATGAAAAGAAAATACTAAGGCTTATTAATTTTAGAGGAGAATCTAAATTCAAACCTCACATTACAGGAACAGATCTGTGAGGACATACTGACCTGCCACACATTATTGCATTTAATAAATCCATATGCACAGCCATCTCTGGTTGTTACTTCAGGCTGGGATCTGCCTTTGCAGTTAAGATAGTACCGCTAACTCTTCTCCCTGGAAATTACTTCATATTAAAAATATTTGAAAAGTTAAAAGTGCAATCAGCAGAGTTGTATGAAAAAAAGCATAAGCAAAACGAAAAAAATAAATGAAATGCTCTTTTTTTTATATGAAGGAAGTCCTCCAGGATTTTTCTCATTGAAGAAAAAGGAGGGAGATTAGCAGTAGAGAAGGATGCTGATATCGAATTTAATACGGACCAGTGTCACAGTGTGTTGTTGTCCTCCTCATCCTCCTCCCTCCAGCGTGACTCAACAAGGGCAGCTACTAATCCTTCCATTTTTAGAACAATGCAAACCTTTCTCTGTTTACTAATCCATCACATCAGCAGTATCAGCTGATGTGTGGCCCTTTCTCCTACAACTGCAAACCCCATCAGTCTTTGCCAGCATGCCTGATCCTGTATACAACTCCTGCCCAAAATTCAGTGCCTTGAAAGGTTTGTGGGGTAAGCAAAACACTGTCCCTTGAACAGTGCCTCATGAGAACTTAGGCAGCCTGAATTTTAGTTTGTTTTCTTTAAAAGGCAGTTTAGTCGAAGAGAACTCAGATTTACAGGACAAAAGGATAGAAAAAAACGTACTAACACTGTCATTAATCTCACTGCAGTGGTGGAAAGAAATTCCATTTGTGTTCCTAGGGAGGGTCTTTGCTTTATGGGCCAGCAAATGCTGCATGCTACAAGGCTGTTTGAACTTGTGCCAAATTCAATAGAGACCCACAGCAGTGGAAAACAAAGTCATTTAATTCTACAATTAACTAAACTTCTACTACAAATTGTAGGTATACACACTACAATTAAATCCACAGCTTTGGCACTTAGACTCCATATAAATTTGAATCCACCTAAATATTTTATAGTCGGTAACATGCAAAGAAGGAAGAGCTGCAGAGTCCAGCAAAAATAGTTTTTCTTTGGTCTTCATTCATCTTAAGACTCTTTTGCACCATTTTGGTAATATAGAGGGCTGAGTACTGATATAAATATGCAAAAAAGGACAACCCAATGAAACTGAAGAAGGTACACTTAACACAAGCTGCATGCAACAGTATAATATAAAAAGGGCAGATCCAGTACTGGTTTAGAAAAACCAGCCAAACAAAACAAAAAGCAAACAAACAAAAAAACACAAACCCTCAAACAACACTACAACACTCTCCACCTGACAAAAGGAGATTTATATACAAGGCCTCACATCCATTTGTTTGGTCTAGAGAAATTGTGGGACACCCTGAATTAGCTCTTATATAATGCATGGCATAAAACACAGCACATAATTCACTCACACAACAACTTAAAAGCATTTGAATTTTTAAATCCTGTGTCATATCAATAACATAAGAGGCATTTAACCTTTACAAAGAACGAAATGTACATTTAAAATGAAATTTACTTTTATTCAGATATAATAGCCTCTTTTCTATGTCCAGAATATGGATTGTTCCTCCCTCATCCATCTCATTCACTTACTCCCAAGGAGAAGATGAGTGACTCTCCAGGCAGCAAATGTCTCCTCTTGTGCTTCCTAATAGCTTGCTCAGAAGCTGAACTAATGCTGCTGCTGTACACGTGCAAGGACATGGGCTGTAGACACATGCCTAGGGTAGTGCAAAGCAGTTGGAAGCTGCTTCTGCATCATTTGCAAACCCTAGAGGAGATGGTCTTGAAAGTGGGATATGGCCTTTGCTACTGATGGGGAGGATTACTCATCTTTAGGGACAGCATACTGCATATTGCTGCAAGTTGACTTGCACCATGGTGTATACCAAAGGGCTTTTAGTTTTACTATAAACAAAAGCAACCCAACCAGGAATATGTGCAGAACTGTTTGAGAGTTGAATTATATCAGCTCTGAGGTGGGACACAGTAGCAGTAGTTAGAAACAAAACAATGTCAGGAGGCAGCTTAATAATGTAATCGGCTTCTGCTTTAGATCAGAGTTGCTACTAACCTCACCAATCTGTGAAGCAGAGTCAGATTTTCTACTTGAGTTCAGCTTTACCCAGTAAGCCAAAGGAAAGAGAAGTACAGAGGATGTAGACATAAAAAATTATGGCACCTGCTTTGGAAGAAACAAAGCAAAATTATGTTATCTGAGGAACTTCCTACAGCATGATTTTTGCAAGACAGTCATATTCAGCTATTGGCAATACAGAGTACTACCCCATTACCTTAGAACAAAAATACTGCTGACACAATTTCACCTTCACAGTTCAACTTGCTGTGCTAACAAGTGAAAAATAAGAAATAATGCATTGGAAAAGTGGCATAAAAGGTCATAACCATAATGTAGAGGGTGATGCAGTACAGCCAGTGTTTGCAAATGTGGCATTGTATGTACAAGCACGGTACTACCTACTGAGGAGTTCACGCAGTGGAGTTTACCCCAATATCCTTAAGGTATGTAGAAACTGTGCAATGCAGGACCTTATCTCCTTGTCAGGTCAGGCCGCACGTATGACAGAAAATACCACGCTGTCCCCCAGTCTGCAGCATGAGGGAGGAGGAGGAGGGAGGCTACACACCCAGCCTTGCCCTACAACTGCAGGGAAAGGTGTCTAGCACACATAACCAGACTCAGAAGCTCAGGGGCAGGCACGAGGTTCACAGGTTGAGAATCAGATTAAAATCTGTTTGCTAAAAGCCTCTTCAGATAATCTTGTACAGAGCTTGGTACCCATGAGCAGTAGGGAGGGAACTCCTCAGTGACCATAGGAGGACATCCATTCCTGGCATGGGGAAGTGATCTCAGTACTATATTTGTTATGCAGAGAAAGTGAAGGCAGCCCTGGACAGTCACACTAAATACAAAATGTCTTTCTCGAGTCTCCTTTTAAAAAAGTTTAATTGTTCTTTAAGGAGAGGGGAAAAAAAAAGAAAAAGAAAAAAAAAGCTTTGCAGACTGGTGTAGGGCATTCTGCAGCTGAAAAGTCTCCTTCATTACTGGCAAATACACATTATACCTCCAAAAATGGAGGCATTTTCCCAAAACCCAAAGGCAAGGAAAGTCTGCCTCTTCAACAAGGAGATGAAGTATGCATGGGTTTAGGATTTACAACTGATCAGCATTTTTTAAAGGAAACAGAAGCGTTTAACATGAGCTTCACTTAAACAAGAAACAAAAGCAAGATTAAAATTGAAATTAAATTCAGTGACACAAAAGGACTGAGTCTGGGTTGTGATGCACAAATATAAACCACGTGATTCTTAACAATGCATGATTCATGTTTCCTTTCCGGAAAAAAATCTTTACTTTCTTTTTTAAAATCAGTATTTGTAGGAACATATTGTCTCAGTAAAGAACATTTGTTACTTTTCTCTTTCCCCACTCCCTTCCCACCCAGTTACGTGCTTATAAAGAGAAAGTGCTTACAGCAGATTCAGTGTCCAGACACTTGAGAAGATGTTGCAGTGAACACAGACCACCCACTGACTTCATCTGCTTTGTTTTTGTAGTCCAGAATTTTTACAAATTTTCCAAACCATAAGTCTTTTCTTTTTTTTTTTTTAATTGTTAAATATGAATAGGCAAAATGCAAGGGCAGGTCAAGGACAATTTCTTAGATGCCAAAAAATCCAAGACATCACAACACACATTGCCTTTCCCCTCAATTGGTGTGTCATCAGTCATAGCATCCTCCTTTCTTTTCCACTCATATTGTAGCTCCAAGATCCAAACTGGCTTCCCACTTAGTTTGCTATCACAAGGCTGCTAGACACGGACCACTGTAGTTTGCCTTTCTCAAATGGAGCTTACCTATATTAAAAGTAAACTACAAAGGTAAACCAGAAGTTTAATTAGCCCAGAAACAGATCCATTTTAATGTGATTCCATGGGTCAAAGCCTTTATAGAGCTTTCTCCCCATGGTCCACAAATTCTCTAATATTTCCTGATTTGGCACAACAGCTTGCAAAGCATAGTTTGACATGGGTGCTATCACACAGAGCTATGTTCTTGGAGAGGTAGGCAAATGGAAGCTTACTGGTGACAGGAACAACAGAAAGAGACAGCTTAAACTATATTTCACTGTTGAAAAAAAAAATCTAGCTAGACATGCTTGCTAGTTATCATACTAGCTTTGCTGTTTGCTTCCAAAGGTCACTTTTTTCCCATTGTAGAGCCTTCTGACACATATCTGTCCGGTCTAGCTATTTTTGCCAGATAGTTTTTGTGAGATTAGTTTAATTATTAACCCAAATCACAAAAACAACCCCACCACAAAATCCTTTTCTTTTACTTGCTAACTGGGTACATTACCTACAAACGCTGAACAAGCTTAATCTACAATAAACAGCAGTCATGTGTTACATTTACATAGCTTTTGTCAGCGGTGTTTCAGGAAAACACACACAAAAAGGGATCACTTCATCCTTCACTAAACTTAATCAATTTGGAATCCTTAAATGTTATACGGAGATGGTCTGTAAAGCAAAGAGCAGAGCAAAACTTCACTGAAGTACACATGGAAAAAATACTTTAAGAAGGTCAGGCTTCAACACAAACTGAAATACATCCCAAATCAGAGAAGAGGCCCCTTATAAACAGGGCCATGTAAGTTTTACTGACTACAAATGGTCAGGGGCTTTGATTTTCTGCTTCACTGCAGAGGGTCCACCAGCACATCTTATTTCACCAGTAGATAAATATCTACCTCAGGATAAGGCTCAGTACCACAGCTGAAGCCTGACAGCTTAAATGCTAAATATCCAGACTTACTTGAACTGTGTGGATATCTTTACATGATTGTCTGTAAAAGATACTATGAATTTCAGTCTTAAACCAGTTGTCTAATTTTCTTCACTTGACTTACTACTGAATTGCCTACTGCAATTCTGAAGCTTTCAGTGGAAGAGGGTTGATTTCTCATGGAGAAACACAAGCTAAATAACTGAAAAAGAAAAAAAAAAAACACCGTCAAATCCCCACTAGCATAGAGAATATATCCTCAGCTAAAATTTCAAAAGTGGGCATTCTGAATATTGCATTGCTGGGACCACTCGTAGCAGCAATTAGGTTTAAGAACCAGAGCTGGATGAGCAATTTTTACTTCTGTACTAACATTGGGTTTGGCTTTTTCTAGATATTCAGGGAGGTTGGGAATTTTATTTCTTTGATTTTTTTCCTAATAAAAAGTTTCTCTTTATTTTTCTTGATGTGTTCCTCAGAAGTTTAATGAAGGCAACATTTAGTTTAGCCGTTGTCAACAGCATCAGGTAAAGATGAATCTGGCAGGTTTCAGTGAAACACCAGCAGTCTAAACACTCTCTCAGGGTGCATTTGCACACATTGAAACTCACGCAGTGCCTGTTCCTGTTCTTGAGGCAACAGGGGCTGCCTCAAGTGTCTGATACAGTAAGCATTAGGAAAATATCTAGAAGACCCTTGAGAATAGATACCAAACTACAATTTAACAAGACAAGAGAATATTCAGGACTCCTGGCAAGAAGATACTTTCTCATAGTAGGTGACAGCTCACTTAACACCACTAACTCCAAGGCCTTGCTCAGCTACAAAATACAGCTAACTAGTGTTTAAATCAGCTTTCTTACATCTCCTGGGTAAACTCTGTCTGCACCCCTGCCAAAACACACTACTCTTCTCCTCTGTAATCCCAAACAATCCCTCACCATAGGTATTTCCCCTGCACTTCCTCAGAATGCTATGCACGTAGTTGTATTGCACAGCCACACCAAATGATTGGAGGAAGAATGAAATGCATAAAAGTGTTGGCTGTGTATCCTGGGAATTTGGAGAAAGCTGTTAGCCCTGTCTCAGCACTTCTCCTCCTAGCTCCTCTCCCTCTTGATCCAAAAACTAGACCAAAAAGGAAGAAATATTTCCAGGGTCCAACTTGAGCTTCTGCCACCACTGCCTGATGGGTCTCTGCCCAGTCAGCCCCTAATCACAGTAGTTATTCACGCTCATATCAGGGACATGCTGCAATGCCTGGAGCACTATTCGTCCACAGGGAGGACGAACCAAAGCTGCTGTGGGAATTCGGCAGATGCCTGGAGGACAGATAACAACAGGATGTCATTTATCCTCAGCAGCAGGGTTGGAGGTCTTGCTGAAGCAGTTAGAGGTCAAAATTAGTTACCAGGCAATGGCTGCTTAGTGATTCATGCAAAATTAGTTGTGACCTCAGCCAAAGTGACTGTGGAGAAGTGTTCATGTAGCACTAAGGCACTAATTAGCACTGCCACTGGATGGCTCCATGCAGGTCACAGCCGGGTCTGGATCACACGGTGAATTACCCCATCCCACTAATGATGCCAGTGTTAATGAAGTGAAAGTTTGCTCCCCTGGAAAGGTTAAGTCAGAAATTACTGCCATATCTGATACAAATACAACAGGGAATGAAGGCTCTGCCCGCTTCATTAGTGTCAGCCAGTATGTCTACAAAGAGGGAAGGCAGGAACCCCGGCCCAGAAGCTGGACCTCTTTCTCCCTGGGCCCCTATCCCAATTGTGTTTAAAATTAGTCCTTCCTGTTATGTTTTTTAATCCCAAAAAGGCATGATTTTTATCCTAGAGTACGGGAGCAAGCAGATAACAAGCAATGTATGAGATTAGTAGTGAGTACATAGCAAAGATATAAGATTTGGTACCACAATCAAAAAACACCCATACTGAGTTTCCTTACTTGCTTACCACAGTGTAACTCTGTGCAGATGTGAGCAAAGATTGGATCTGTTTTTCATCACACTATAAGGGCTCCAGAAAAAGTTTCTCTTTTGACAATGCAATTTCCTTGAAAAAAATTAAGTTCTTGAGCTGGATGTATACAAACACATTAAGGAAAAAACCCACACCACTGCTTCCATTCAACATTAAACTTAATCACAATGGCATTTATAGATCTTTAAAAATTTAGGCTTACGTCATTTCTAAAGAAATCAAATTCTCCACCCACTGTCAATTATTTCAAAACATTAAAGAATCACAGAGTATGCAAGTTGGAAGGGACCCACAAGGATCATCGAGTCTAACTCCTGGCCCTGCACAGGACCATCCCCAAGAATCACGCCATGTGCCCGAGAGTATTGTCCAAATGCTTCTTGAACTCTGTCAGGCTTGGTGCTGTGACCACTTCCCTGGGGAGCCTGTTCCACTGCCCAACCACCCTCTGGGTGAAGAACCTTTTTCTAGTACCAACCTAAACCTCTCCTGACACAACTTCAGGCCATTCCCTTGGGTCCTGTAACAGGTCACATTAAAGCTCATGAGCAGCCAAGGAGACACATAGTAGTGGGTTGGATATTCTTATTTGATGGCCTGGAGAGAAGACAGAACAGAGAAGAGAAACTCTCGAGGACATCCCAGTTTTGGAGAAAGTGTAAACCTAGAGCACCTAGGCAAGTATGCAGAGCAGCTGAAGTGTAAGTCTAGACTAGGCAGTAGGGAATGACAGCTGTGACAGTACCATGGGATGCAGCAGAACTCCTGTTGGAGGGCAGGCAGTATGCTAACGAACCCCGGCCAGAAGACTGTACACCCTGCTGCAGAGGCCCATGTCCATTTCATTTCAGTAGAAGCCTTCACTTTCTTCAGACTTTATTTTTTTATTTATTAAACTTCTTGAGATTTTATTTGGCAGAGGGAGAAAGGGACTACAACAATTCCCAGTAGGGTAACTTTAAGCCAGCCAGTGAAACTTGATATGTGTTCTTAATCTTGTGTTGACATCACAAGCTGCAAAAGTGGAGCCAATGATCAGGGGAGCTGAAGTTTGGATTACACAAAGTACTCTCTTTTTGTTTTTCTTCCTAAGCTGTCACTGCTTTTAGTGCAAAAGTAAAGAATTAAAAGAATTTTTAAGGGACTGGGGAGTAGCATCTCTAAATAACAACAACAGCATCCAAAGGTCTGGATTTCAAGTCAGTCCAAAAGCAAAGGCAGAATTAAGAAGGAAGCCAGAGATACAGAGCTGGACTAGGAAGAGACTGCAAGCCTCCTATAAAAGAAGTACCTGGGCCAAATAAAAGGGATGAGATCCTGCAAGGGTTAAGACAGCCTAAGCAAAGCCATTCTTTCTCCCTGACTCCAGAGGAGCAGGTAATACACAAGTTGGGTAGAATTGCACTGTTTGTCAGCAGAAGTGCTCATACAATATGACACTACTGCCCATGGTGTCACCAGCTACAGTAGTGCAGCAGCCTGGATGGTGACAACCTCGATCCTCATCCTGCATGCTCTGGAGTGCCTCAGGCTCCCCAGCTCCATTCAAGGAGATGGTCTAAAGGTGACCTCCTCATCCTGGCCTAGGCCCTGGCTGTTGCCCCAGAGAGGAATGCATTCCCCTGGACTGCAGCTTTGGGGATTAGCCACTGCCTAAGCCTTGGCTCTGGGACTCCAGGTACCTGGCTGAGGCAAGGAGTCCCCAAGCCTGTTGACTTTTTGGATTTATTTTAGTTAGACACATCTTTTAAAAAGCTGAGGAGCTGACTGTGCACTGTGAGCAAAAAACAGAGCACTGGTAGTCCAATCCTGCTCTTAGTGATGTCAAATAAGGGCTTTATTTTTTGCTACAATGGGGTCAGGATGGCATACTCAGAGCTGAGCAGAGGAAATAAGACAAAAAAGGTAAAGATTTTGATCCTATATAAAACAGTAGATGTTGGATCACATATTTCCAAGCAAAAGATACTGAAATCAAGGGTTTAAAATGCTAATTTCCAATTTTGAATGCAGCTCTCTCCAACAGCCTATTTGGATACATCAACTTACAGTGAGGTTATAGAACTCTCAATCCTTTTACATAGATTGGGGCAAGCTAGAAACTTCACATTACTTATTGTTAAAGATAAGACACAGAGGAGGAGGGGAAGGGGATAACTTAACAGCAGGAATAGCCTTCCATCTTTTTCACATTGTTTACCACCAACCTTAAACACACAGAAGCTATGTGTCCTGGAAGTTCTTACAGCAAAAACATGATGCCGTAGCATGAAACACACCTTCTGCTCCCAGGCCCAGCACATTCTGCTCATTCACAGAAATAGATGTCCTCACTGCCTTGCCAGGCTTGACAGAGACATATACAGAGCCTGGAAATCAGTAAATGCCACAAAAAAACAAAGCTCAGTTTTATAGGCCTGATTTCAATTTATTGATATGTAACAATGCCTCTCTTGAAAGTGTTCATCAAATATTTTAAAGAGAGCATAAATTTCTTTCATTACTTCTACAGAATAAAACCCACAGAATAAAACCTTATCAGAGTGGCAGAGGGCAGGCCTGTGCCAGTAAAAGTTTAGACTCTGCTAAATGCCCCATTCTTGCTATGTTTGGCTCTTATGTAGTCAAGTGAGTGACCCCAGACAGCATGGTATGCAAACTTTAACTAAGGGGTAAAACAACCATATCTAATCACAGGTAACTGAAGATTTTTTCTGACCACTCAAGTAAAACTCTGGGCTGAAGCCTATTATGGTTGTCCTCAGTGCTGGGAAGACAGAGAAACATGAAAAAGAAAACAAAACCTCCCAAAGACTGTTAACACCTGCTGAGAAAATGTTTGTCCTACTACAGAAGTGTTCAAACTCACTTTTTCCTCACTGCTAAGGCTGAAAACTATTCATTCACCTTTTATGCAATAAGTGGGGTCAAATAGAGGTAGAAGGCTGAAAAGCCAGAGCTAATGTTAGCACTGTATATTTTTAGGACCTTTGGTGTGTTTACAGAATACAGAACCTGTTGTCTAGAAGCCTTTCTCTCCCTGCTGAAGGGGGAGGGAGCTGGGGAAGAGGATTATGACCAGTCCTCTGCTGGTGCATGAATATCAGAACCAGCATTCCAGCAATTGCGGATTATTTACCTCCACCCCAACACTTCACCCCAAAACAATTTCAGAGCAGAAAAGAATTGTTAAATACACACCAGCATGTGAACGGGAAAGCAATATTACTTTCACAAAAAAGGCAAAAAAAGTAATTCTTCGCCTTTTGCTTAAATTTTGAACATAGTTTTGGAGCCCTCACAATTCTATCATTTCATATTCTGGACAACTGCTAAATACAAGATAAAACAATACAAATAGTAGTGCTTCTGCTGCACCAGCCCAGTTTTATATTTGTTCTTTTTTCCTCATACAGGAAATGTTCCTATAGAAGAGCCATTCCTACTCCTTGGCCATAGATATTCCTCATCACTTCATTTTCATCAGCCATATCCAACACTAACTAAATGAGGAAATGTTGCTTTAACAAGCTCTTTGGCACTCTAAATGAGCTGTGCTTCTTAGTGTTGTTTATAAGGAGCCTTCCTTGAGCTGGGGATCAGAGTTATTACTCTGGTTGCTTTCTGGCCAAGCTAACCCAGAAGAGGGGGCCAGAATATATTTAGGTTGTGCTACTACCTCACCAATAGCAAAGGCTACTCTAGGGAAGATTCTGGATGCAAAGGTCTGAGCATGTAGACCAACAACAACAAGAGTATTTGATATTAATGCAAAATACCACAACCCTTCACAGATGAATCTTTTTCACAGCCCATAAGTCAGCAGTTTTACCATTCTGACATCTAATTCCTACATGCCTTGGTTTTAGCAGAGTCCTGGCTTGCCAGACCTGTGGTTGTACCATTTTTGGAAAAGGCTGCTTGCCATGGGGTCTGAGACCTAAAGAGAAGCCAGATTGACGAAATCAGTTCACATTTCATTGTTATTTGAACTGCAGCAAATCCAGCCCTAAGAACAAGGGAAATATGGATGAAATCCAGTAGATTCTTTGGCCTGATTAAACAGTGCTGTACTGGAAGCTGAGACAGGGAGAAAAGGCTTTTAACAATCCTCTCCCTCCTCAGACTGACCCAGCACAGTGACAGGTCTTGGACCTTTTGGCCAGCTCAAAAACCTGTTTTCACAGAGGCATTAAAGTACTCTTATCATGACACTGCACATTCTGTCCATACGCAGCCTAGTGACTGCAGGGAGTGTTTCAGCCTTGGACCTGAGAAGGAGTGTGTGAATCAAAACACTGAGTTTACAAAAATCCTGGGAATTCTAGTTAACTGAATAACAACAGCAGGTGCTGTTTACCTAGAGAACCCTAATAAAGGGGAAACACAGAGAGAGGTCAGTGGAGAATCCTGAAAACCAAATCGTGGTGTGTGCAGCCTCATTTCTTCATTGTCTATATTTGGTGACCCCGATGTGATATGTGTTATGGGAGTTTTCGATGACTGAGACCTGACAGGGGTAACAGAATTAGTTCTACCTGGAAAAAGTCTGTCTCCAGTTGAATTCATCCACTGCAGACCTTCAGCCCTTCTTCTGTGCCACTCAGGCTCAATGTGTTAGTGCACCTACACACAAAGTAAGCCTCTGAGCACGCTCCCCCTCTGAGTAGGAATGTCAAAGTCCTCCTCACTGTCATCTGCCAGGCATACCCTCCCACCCCTACCCCGCCTCACTCCCACTCCCTTCTTTGCAGTGTTTCCTTTCACTTCTAGCCCTCAGTCCCTCTTCCCATGTCAAATCTGGTTTAAAACCTTCCTTCCTAAGTTAAAAACTCTGTTTGCAGTATTTTGATTGAATTAAGACTAAGGTTTTCAGCATTTTGTATGTACACTAATTAATTAAAACCAAGTATGCTTTCATTTACACTGGTTTATACTTAAAAAAAATCACATTCAAGCTGCTATCAGACAGGTCATTCGACCAACACTCATACACCCCCCTTAACTGTGTCTTTAAGAACTTAGAGAATTTTTTCCTATGCAGCAGTTGTTGTTCAAAGACATTTATAAATCAAAGGTTTTTATCAGAGCTGAATCATTGGAAAACCAAAGGTTTGTGACTTTTTTTTAAACTCAAAACCCAAACCAGGCATTGAAAAAGAAATGGACTAACATAAATTTTCCAACTACATTTTTATCATCAAAATAAAGGCTAATAGGAAATATAACACTGAAATTGTAAAGAACAAATTATTCCTAAAATGATCAGAACAGCCATCTTTTTTACATTCTTAAATAATAATGTATTGCAAACAAACCAGAAAATTCATATGATCACCAGAAATAACTATAATAGATAGCTCAATTTACCTGGAAAAGTAGCACATACCTTTCCAATTAGTAACTCACAAATGTTACCATGTATTTCCAGTGTGCAAGACCGCAGGGTAGCCCTTCTCCCCTTCCCTGTCACTAAGGCATATCAGTATTAACCAGTTGTCATGGTTTGAGAGCCCCAAAATCCAATTCCCTAGTTCTAGCCCCCCTCCCACATCTCAACCCAATGTGAGATGGGTTTTCCAGACACCACACAAGACTCAAATTGGGGGGAGGGGAATATATTACAAGACTGTACAACAAATAAATAGCATAATACATCATATACAATCCTAACAATCTCTACCATGACATACAGTATTTACAATGGATCAAATCTTTTCTCTCTTCCAAATAAAAATCCAGGAGGGAAGAAGCAGAAAGATCCTTCCCACTTATGAGCAGCAAGTCTCTCTAGGGCAGCAGTGTCTCGTTCTCTCTTCCAATGCAGCAGCTGCAGCTGGATCTTTGCCAATACACACGAGGGGATATCCAAGCCCCTCGGCCCTCCGTCTCCAAAATGAGGGTCTTCTCTTCCGTGGGGCTGTGTTCACCAGGACAAAGGTCACTTCACCACGTCATACCACGAAGCGCAGGGGTCTTCATGACAGTCCCTATCTTCGGGGATTCAAGTCCCTTGCAGAGCTCTCGTGCTCTGACTCAAGACTGCCAGCTTGGCAGTACAGCGGGGGGGGGGCCAAGGTCACCCCCCCACACACACACATTCCATCCTGGCTGAGCTCTCAGGACAAATGAGCTTCTTAGCTCCTCTTTCTGCAGTGCTGTAGCACTCTGAGATTCTTCTCAAGCAAAAGTCCATTTCCCTCCTCCTAGGAGGGGTCTCAAAGGAGTTTGAGGGAATTTTGGTTGAGTCCTTACCCCAAAAACTCTCTCTGTAGAACTTAGTTCTGCTCTGTCTCTCTCCGTTAGAGATCTCTGTGTCTTCTCTGGCTGCATGTTGTCTGTGCTGCTTGTTCTTATCTCTTCTGGCTCTCTGCCACTGCTTCTCCGTTCACTGCTGCTCTGCTGCTGCCACTTCTGCTGTCCACGGTGGAGGAAACTCCTCCAGCTCTCAGCTACAGAACTCGGCCCAGTTTAACACTGTTCCAAGTTCCTGCAGCCCCCAGCCAAGGGGCTGCGGAGGGGCCAGAGCCCCCAAGGGGCTCCTGCCCCTGCTTCCTCGTGGCTCTCACAACATGGCCACCTCTCCAACTACAACAACTACAACTACTTTCTTTTCCAGTCTAAGTGTGATATGTTTATATTTTGCAGGAGCGCTGATTGGGTCAAACCCCAAGGGTCACCACCCCCGGGGGTTTACCATTTTATGACTCTAGGGGGGAAAACTGTTTCCCCCCACCACACCAGTAGACTTCCTAGTGGCCTGAGCACAACCAGCCAATCAGCTATGTTCTAACCTGAGTACATTTGAAAAATATTTGTCATTAGTCTTGCCAGTGTTGCACATGGGCTGTAACAGCATAGATAAGACCTGTCACACAAGGAAGTCTTGCCTTCAGTGTTTCATATGCATCTTTGGGCATCATCTTGCAATATCATGGAATACTGGAGAGTTTCCACTTACCGAAGTCTTTTTTATGACATGACCCATTACAGGAAAGGACTGGAAGCCCCTAATATAACAAAGGATACCTCCCAAATTTAATCACAGCAATGAGAAGGAAATAAAATTAGAGTTTTTCTTTCACATACTTTCTCAGGGAATAGGCATTGTGTGTTCTTCAAGGTTATAGTTATTAATCAGTTGACTGTTGAATCCTACAGGGACTGGCATATTTTTTCACTTTCTGAATGATCATGCAACAGAAGTACTATTATTTTATAGTAGTCTCAGAGCAGCCTTCAAGTCAGTGCTTCTTTGGAGGTGCACTTCTTTCTCAAAAGAAGTAATATAAGTCTCTTTGCAGACTCTTATTATGGTGGTCAGGTTGCCTATACCAAAGCATCAGCCTACAGACAGCTAGAAATTCCATTAGCTGAAAGCTGGCTGTCTACTCCTGCAACAGTATGGGGATCACTGGATGCTTAGAGCAAGCACCTCATGATGTACGTGACTGCTCTGTGTAGACAAAAAGCATGGTCCAAGCTAACATGAGTATGAAGTGTCACAGGGAACCACAGCTCCCCTGAAAATTCCTTGTAGGGCTAAAAGAAGGATAGGCTAGTGGTCCTGGAGAATACTCCACACCAAGTCACAAGGGGAGGAGGACAAAAAAAGTGGGATGCATCAGCACCGTAATGACAACCACCCTTGCTGTGACCTATTGGCACAAGATCAGAGAAGCAGATGATGGAAGAAGAGAGATTTCTGTTATCAGTCTGAAAGAGCAAGTCTGTTTTCTAATGTCCAAAGTGGGAGGTTTGATGTTTTGTAAAAAGCAATTTCAACATCACAAGGCAGTTTCCTTGGCTTGTAGGTTCAAAGGAAAAATGTGACTGGCCAGGATCAAAAGCATTATTCAGTCATGGCTGATAAGGATGTGCTTTATGACACCTGTCCTGTAAATACAGTTCTTCACCTTTCAGAGCACACTGTGGCTGAAGGACCACTTACAGCAGGGAGACATGGGACAGGCCATCTTTCTGTTTACTATGGAAATAAACAATAATGAGGATCTGGAACTGCAGGTACCTATGAAATGTACTTTAGCCTGAGCTTTGCGATCTTTCAATAGGCCAAGGAAGCCATACAGGTTAGTTCTATTAAGGTTACAAACCCTTAGAACAGCTTAGTTACAGCAACACAATAAGAGAATTTTCACTTCTTTACTAATATTTTGTTCTTCCCTTCCCATAACTTTTTATCTTCTGGTCCTTCTTTTCCGCAGTATGGGTAACAAACAAGAGGAGCTGGAAGCCATTGTGCAGTAGGAAAGCTATGATGTAGTCACTATCATGGAAAAGAGGTGGGATGACTCGCATTACTGGAGTGCTGCCATGGAAGACTACAAGCTCTTCAGAAGGGATAGGCAAGGTAGGAGAGGTGGAGGGGTGGCTCTATATGTTAGGGAGTCTCTTGACTCTGTAGAACTTGAAGTCAGTAACGATAAGGTTGAGTGCCTGTGAATCAGAATCAAGGGGAAGGCCAACAAGGCTGATATCCTGGTGGGAGTCTGTTATAGACCACCCAATTAGGATGATGAGGGTAATGAATTATTCTACAAGCAGCTGGTGGATGTCTCAAAATCGCCAGCCCTTGTTCTTGTGGACGACTTTAACTTGCTGGATGTCTGTTGGAAACTCAACACAGCAGAGAAGAGGCAGTCTAGGAGATTCCTAGAGTGTATAGAGGATAATTTCCTGCTTCAGCTGCTACATGAGCCCACCAGGGGTGGGGCCCCACTAGACCTGCTGTTCACAAACAGAGAGGGGCTGGTGGGAGATGTAGTGGTTAGAGGCCGTCTGGGGCACAGTGTCCATGAAATAATAGAGTTTTCAGTACTGAGGGATGCAAAGAGAGCCATCAATAAAACTTCTACCTTGGGCTTCCGCAGGGCAGACTTCAGCCTACTCAAAAGACTGGTTCAGAGGGTACCTTGGGAAACAGCCCTTAAAAACAAAGGGGTCCAGGAGGGATGGACGTGCTTCAAGAAGCAAGTCTTGAATGCACAGGAGCTGGCTGTCCCAGTGTGCCGAAAGGTGAGCCAGCAGGGAAGATGGCCAGCCTGGCTGAACAGGGAGATTTTAGAGGAAATTAGAGGAAAAAAAAGAGCTTACCTCCTATGGAAAAAAGGGCTGGCTACTCATGAAGAGTTGAGGAATATAGTTAGGTCATGTAGAAAGAAAATTAGAGAGACAAAGGCACACTTTGAACTCAATCTAGCTACTTCTGTTAGGGATAACAAGAAATGCTTCTACAAATACATCAATAGCAAAAGAAGGGGCAAGGAAAACCTCCATTCTTTGTTGGACATGGTGGGGGGAACATAGTCACCAAAGATGAGGAAAAGGCTGAGGTACTTAACACCTTCTTTGCCTCAGTTTTCAACAGTAAGACAGATTGTCCTCAGGACAACTGGCCTCTGGAGCTGGTAGACAGAGACAGGAAGCTGAATAGCTCCCCTGTAATTCAGGTGGGAACAGTTAGCAACCTGCTGAGCCACTTGGATCCTCACAAGTCTATGGGAGCAGATGGGATCCACCCAAGGGTGATTAGGGAGCTGGCGGAAGAGCTCGCCAAGCCGCTCTCCATCATTTACCAACAGTCCTGGCTCACTGGGGAGGTCCCAGATGATTGGAAGTTGGCGAATGTCACAACCATCCACAAAAAGGGCTGCAAGGAGGACCTGGGAAACTACAGGCCTGTCAGCCTGGCAAGGTTATGGAGCAGATCATCCTAAGTGCAATCACACAACAGCTACAGGATGGGCAAGAGATCAGACCCAGCCAGCATGGATTTAGGAGGGGCAGGTCCTGTCTGACCAACCTGATCTCCTCTGATGATCAGGTGACCCAGCTGGTGGATGAGGGGAAGGCTGTGGATGTGGATTATCTGGACTTCAGCAAAGCCTTTGACACCATCTCCCATAGCATACTCCTGAAAAAGCTGGCAGCCCACGGCTTGGACAGGGGCACTCTGTGCTGGGTTAGGAACTTGCTGGATGGCTGGGCCCAGAGAGTGCTGGTGAATGGTGCTGCATCCAGTTGGTGGCTGATCACTAGTGGTGTCCCCCAGGGATCAGTGTTGAGCCCAGTTCTGTTTAATATCTTTATTGATGATCTGGATGAGGGGATTGAGTGTACCATTAGTAAATTTGCAGATGACACCAAGTTGGGGGGGAGTGTCGATCAGCTGAAAGGCAGGAGGGCTCTTCAGAGGGACCTGGACAAGCTGGAGAGATGGTGTGATTCCAGCGGGATGAGGTTCAACAAGGCCAAGTGCTGAGTCCTGTACTTTGGTCACAACAACCCCATGCAGTGCTACAGGCTGGGGACAGAGTGGCTGGAGAGCAGCCAGGCAGAAAGGGATCTGGGAGTTTGGATTGACAGGAAGCTGAACATGAGCCAGCAGTGTGCCCAGGTGGCCAAGAAGGCCAATGGCATCCTGGCCTGTATCAGGAACAGTGTGGCCAGCAGAACTAGCGAAGGGATTCTTCCCCTGTACTCAGCACTGGTGAGGCCACACCTGGAACATTGTGTCTGGTTCAGGCCCCTCAGTTCAGGAAGGATATTGAGGTGCTGGAGCAGGTCCAGAAAAGAGCAATGAAGTGGTGAAGGGACTCAAGCACAAGTCCTGTGAGGAGAGAATGAGAGAGCCGGGGTTTTTTAGCCTGGAGAAGAGGAGGCTCAAGGGAGACCTCATCACTCTCTACAACTACCTGAATAGAGGTTGGAGCCAGGTGGAGGTTGGTCTCTTCTCCCAGGCAACCAGCAGTAGGACAAGAGGGCACAATCTTAAGCTCTGCCAGGGAAGGTTTAGGTTGGATACTAGGAAGAAATTTTTTATGGAGAGAGTAATCAGACATTGGAATGGGCTGCCAAGGAAGCGGTGGATTCACTGTCCCTGGAGGTTTTTAAGATGAGACTGGATATAGCACTTAGTGCCATGGTCTGGTAACCATGGCTGTGTTGGATCAAGGGTTGGACTTGGTGATCTCGGAGGTCTTTTCCAACCCAATTGATCTACGGATCTATGATTCTATGATTCCTCCATTACATAGAATTATCTTTTGGTAAAATTTTTAAGTCATTTACATTTCGAAAAGTGCAGATTATTGCATTTTTTCCAGCTAGTTGGAGCTACATTAGAGCTAAAATGCCTCTCACACAATGCTTGACCTCCTCATTCCCAAGAAAATCCTTCCAGTTTTAATGAAGGAGAACCATTGTGCACAAAGCAGATGACGAGTACTGAGAATACTTGATTGTTTTCCAACTTCTGCCATGTGCTTCTGGGAAGCTTTCCAGGGATTCATTTTACTTTGCTGTGCCTCAGTTCCCCACATATGAAATGGAAATAACATTATGCAACAGCATGATATAGGAAACAGGTATTATCATTATTGCTAAACCAAAGAAGACATTCACCACTTGAATTTGTGGGTTTAATACCGTAAAAATAAATAAGGACTATATACCTCTTCCATCAGAAACTAAAACAAGTAAATGCACTTTATCCACAGCATCCTTTTTCCACATGGGAATAAGAACTACATTTATAAACTGCGAGGAGCGAGAGACATGGTATTTATCACAATGTAAGAAATCCACACAGAAAGGGCTTGATCACAGTGATCTTAGCATCTTGAGCAGTCGTTACATACACAAATGAAGTCCATAAGCAATCACTGTGCTTTGGTAGCTCAAGGGATCTGCTTCCCCTCTAGAGAAAGAAAGCATTAACAGTAACTAAGAGAAAATTATTATTTCCCAGTGACACAAGCTAAAGTCATCAATGAAGAAATCCGGGAAAGGGAAAGAGGAAGGGAAGGGGGAGGGGGAAGGGAAAGGGAAAGGGGAAGGGGAAGGGGAAG